>NW_026600558.1:0-197861 GCF_029448725.1 Salvelinus fontinalis
GTTTTGACCCCTTTCCCAACATTTTACAGAAAACAATGTTTTCTATATAAAATCTACCCCTAATCTTCAGCTTTTCAAGCAACAAGTCGGATTTCAAATCGGGTCTACCAATCTGTAACTAGAGCTATTTTTGTAATCCTTCGCCTGTTTTTCTGGCTTCGGTAAAAAATGTCAGAAGTTAGCAGATTCATTAAATTCAAAACATTTTACAGAAAACAATGTTTTCTATATAAAATCTACCCCTAATCTTCAGCTTTTCAAGCAACAAGTCGGATTTCAAATCGGGTCTACCAATCTGTAACTAGAGCTATTTTTGTAACCCTTCACCTGTTTTTCTGGCTTCGGTAAAAAATGTCAGAAGTTAGCAGATTCATTAAATTCAAAACAACTTTCACAAAAACTGCCGTTTTGACCCCTTTCCCAACATTTTACAGAAAACAATGTTTTCTATATAAAATCTACCCCTAATCTTCAGCTTTTCAAGCAACAAGTCGGATTTCAAATCGGGTCTACCAATCTGTAACTAGAGCTATTTTTGTAACCCTTCGCCTGTTTTTCTGGCTTCGGTAAAAAATGTCAGAAGTTAGCAGATTCATTAAATTCAAAACATCTTTCACAAAAACTGCCGTTTTGACCCCTTTCCCAACATTTTACAGAAAACAATGTTTTCTATATAAAATCTACCCCTAATCTTCAGCTTTTCAAGCAACAAGTCGGATTTCAAATCGGGTCTACCAATCTGTAACTAGAGCTATTTTTGTAACCCTTCGCCTGTTTTTCTGGCTTCGGTAAAAAATGTCAGAAGTTAGCAGATTCATTAAATTCAAAACAACTTTCACAAAAACTGCCGTTTTGACCCCTTTCCCAACATTTTACAGAAAACAATGTTTTCTATATAAAATCTACCCCTAATCTTCAGCTTTTCAAGCAACAAGTCGGATTTCAAATCGGGTCTACCAATCTGTAACTAGAGCTATTTTTGTAACCCTTCGCCTGTTTTTCTGGCTTCGGTAAAAAATGTCAGAAGTTAGCAGATTCATTAAATTCAAAACAACTTTCACAAAAACTGCCGTTTTGACCCCTTTCCCAACATTTTACAGAAAACAATGTTTTCTATATAAAATCTACCCCTAATCTTCAGCTTTTCAAGCAACAAGTCGGATTTCAAATCGGGTCTACCAATCTGTAACTAGAGCTATTTTTGTAACCCTTCGCCTGTTCTTCTGGCTTCGGTAAAAAATGTCAGAAGTTAGCAGATTCATTAAATTCAAAACAACTTTCACAAAAACTGCCGTTTTGACCCCTTTCCCAACATTTTACAGAAAACAATGTTTTCTATATAAAATCTACCCCTAATCTTCAGCTTTTCAAGCAACAAGTCGGATTTCAAATCGGGTCTACCAATCTGTAACTAGAGCTATTTTTGTAACCCTTCGCCTGTTTTTCTGGCTTCGGTAAAAAATGTCAGAAGTTAGCAGATTCATTAAATTCAAAACAACTTTCACAAAAACTGCCGTTTTGACCCCTTTCCCAACATTTTACAGAAAACAATGTTTTCTATATAAAATCTACCCCTAATCTTCAGTTTTTCAAGCAACAAGTCGGATTTCAAATCGGGTCTACCAATCTGTAACTAGAGCTATTTTTGTAACCCTTCACCTGTTTTTCTGGCTTCGGTAAAAAATGTCAGAAGTTAGCAGATTCATTAAATTCAAAACAACTTTCACAAAAACTGCCGTTTTGACCCCTTTCCCAACATTTTACAGAAAACAATGTTTTCTATATAAAATCTACCCCTAATCTTCAGCTTTTCAAGCAACAAGTCGGATTTCAAATCGGGTCTACCAATCTGTAACTAGAGCTATTTTTGTAACCCTTCGCCTGTTTTTCTGGCTTCGGTAAAAAATGTCAGAAGTTAGCAGATTCATTAAATTCAAAACAACTTTCACAAAAACTGCCGTTTTGACCCCTTTCCCAACATTTTACAGAAAACAATGTTTTCTATATAAAATCTACCCCTAATCTTCAGCTTTTCAAGCAACAAGTCGGATTTCAAATCGGGTCTACCAATCTGTAACTAGAGCTATTTTTGTAATCCTTCGCCTGTTTTTCTGGCTTCGGTAAAAAATGTCAGAAGTTAGCAGATTCATTAAATTCAAAACATTTTACAGAAAACAATGTTTTCTATATAAAATCTACCCCTAATCTTCAGCTTTTCAAGCAACAAGTCGGATTTCAAATCGGGTCTACCAATCTGTAACTAGAGCTATTTTTGTAACCCTTCACCTGTTTTTCTGGCTTCGGTAAAAAATGTCAGAAGTTAGCAGATTCATTAAATTCAAAACAACTTTCACAAAAACTGCCGTTTTGACCCCTTTCCCAACATTTTACAGAAAACAATGTTTTCTATATAAAATCTACCCCTAATCTTCAGCTTTTCAAGCAACAAGTCGGATTTCAAATCGGGTCTACCAATCTGTAACTAGAGCTATTTTTGTAACCCTTCACCTGTTTTTCTGGCTTCGGTAAAAAATGTCAGAAGTTAGCAGATTCATTAAATTCAAAACAACTTTCACAAAAACTGCCGTTTTGACCCCTTTCCCAACATTTTACAGAAAACAATGTTTTCTATATAAAATCTACCCCTAATCTTCAGCTTTTCAAGCAACAAGTCGGATTTCAAATCGGGTCTACCAATCTGTAACTAGAGCTATTTTTGTAACCCTTCGCCTGTTTTTCTGGCTTCGGTAAAAAATGTCAGAAGTTAGCACATTCATTAAATTCAAAACAACTTTCACAAAAACTGCCGTTTTGACCCCTTTCCCAACATTTTACAGAAAACAATGTTTTCTATATAAAATCTACCCCTAATCTTCAGCTTTTCAAGCAACAAGTCGGATTTCAAATCGGGTCTACCAATCTGTAACTAGAGCTATTTTTGTAACCCTTCGCCTGTTTTTCTGGCTTCGGTAAAAAATGTCAGAAGTTAGCAGATTCATTAAATTCAAAACAACTTTCACAAAAACTGCCGTTTTGACCCCTTTCCCAACATTTTACAGAAAACAATGTTTTCTATATAAAATCTACCCCTAATCTTCAGCTTTTCAAGCAACAAGTCGGATTTCAAATCGGGTCTACCAATCTGTAACTAGAGCTATTTTTGTAACCCTTCGCCTGTTCTTCTGGCTTCGGTAAAAAATGTCAGAAGTTAGCAGATTCATTAAATTCAAAACAACTTTCACAAAAACTGCCGTTTTGACCCCTTTCCCAACATTTTACAGAAAACAATGTTTTCTATATAAAATCTACCCCTAATCTTCAGCTTTTCAAGCAACAAGTCGGATTTCAAATCGGGTCTACCAATCTGTAACTAGAGCTATTTTTGTAACCCTTCGCCTGTTTTTCTGGCTTCGGTAAAAAATGTCAGAAGTTAGCAGATTCATTAAATTCAAAACAACTTTCACAAAAACTGCCGTTTTGACCCCTCCCAACATTTTACAGAAAACAATGTTTTCTATATAAAATCTACCCCTAATCTTCAGTTTTTCAAGCAACAAGTCGGATTTCAAATCGGGTCTACCAATCTGTAACTAGAGCTATTTTTGTAACCCTTCACCTGTTTTTCTGGCTTCGGTAAAAAATGTCAGAAGTTAGCAGATTCATTAAATTCAAAACAACTTTCACAAAAACTGCCGTTTTGACCCCTTTCCCAACATTTTACAGAAAACAATGTTTTCTATATAAAATCTACCCCTAATCTTCAGCTTTTCAAGCAACAAGTCGGATTTCAAATCGGGTCTACCAATCTGTAACTAGAGCTATTTTTGTAACCCTTCGCCTGTTTTTCTGGCTTCGGTAAAAAATGTCAGAAGTTAGCACATTCATTAAATTCAAAACAACTTTCACAAAAACTGCCGTTTTGACCCCTTTCCCAACATTTTACAGAAAACAATGTTTTCTATATAAAATCTACCCCTAATCTTCAGCTTTTCAAGCAACAAGTCGGATTTCAAATCGGGTCTACCAATCTGTAACTAGAGCTATTTTTGTAACCCTTCGCCTGTTTTTCTGGCTTCGGTAAAAAATGTCAGAAGTTAGCAGATTCATTAAATTCAAAACAACTTTCACAAAAACTGCCGTTTTGACCCCTTTCCCAACATTTTACAGAAAACAATGTTTTCTATATAAAATCTACCCCTAATCTTCAGCTTTTCAAGCAACAAGTCGGATTTCAAATCGGGTCTACCAATCTGTAACTAGAGCTATTTTTGTAACCCTTCGCCTGTTCTTCTGGCTTCGGTAAAAAATGTCAGAAGTTAGCAGATTCATTAAATTCAAAACAACTTTCACAAAAACTGCCGTTTTGACCCCTTTCCCAACATTTTACAGAAAACAATGTTTTCTATATAAAATCTACCCCTAATCTTCAGCTTTTCAAGCAACAAGTCGGATTTCAAATCGGGTCTACCAATCTGTAACTAGAGCTATTTTTGTAACCCTTCGCCTGTTTTTCTGGCTTCGGTAAAAAATGTCAGAAGTTAGCAGATTCATTAAATTCAAAACAACTTTCACAAAAACTGCCGTTTTGACCCCTTTCCCAACATTTTACAGAAAACAATGTTTTCTATATAAAATCTACCCCTAATCTTCAGCTTTTCAAGCAACAAGTCGGATTTCAAATCGGGTCTACCAATCTGTAACTAGAGCTATTTTTGTAACCCTTCACCTGTTTTTCTGGCTTCGGTAAAAAATGTCAGAAGTTAGCAGATTCATTAAATTCAAAACAACTTTCACAAAAACTGCCGTTTTGACCCCTTTCCCAACATTTTACAGAAAACAATGTTTTCTATATAAAATCTACCCCTAATCTTCAGCTTTTCAAGCAACAAGTCGGATTTCAAATCGGGTCTACCAATCTGTAACTAGAGCTATTTTTGTAACCCTTCGCCTGTTTTTCTGGCTTCGGTAAAAAATGTCAGAAGTTAGCAGATTCATTAAATTCAAAACAACTTTCACAAAAACTGCCGTTTTGACCCCTTCCCAACATTTTACAGAAAACAATGTTTTCTATATAAAATCTACCCCTAATCTTCAGCTTTTCAAGCAACAAGTCGGATTTCAAATCGGGTCTACCAATCTGTAACTAGAGCTATTTTTGTAACCCTTCACCTGTTTTTCTGGCTTCGGTAAAAAATGTCAGAAGTTAGCAGATTCATTAAATTCAAAACAACTTTCACAAAAACTGCCGTTTTGACCCCTTTCCCAACATTTTACAGAAAACAATGTTTTCTATATAAAATCTACCCCTAATCTTCAGCTTTTCAAGCAACAAGTCGGATTTCAAATCGGGTCTACCAATCTGTAACTAGAGCTATTTTTGTAACCCTTCGCCTGTTTTTCTGGCTTCGGTAAAAAATGTCAGAAGTTAGCAGATTCATTAAATTCAAAACAACTTTCACAAAAACTGCCGTTTTGACCCCTTTCCCAACATTTTACAGAAAACAATGTTTTCTATATAAAATCTACCCCTAATCTTCAGCTTTTCAAGCAACAAGTCGGATTTCAAATCGGGTCTACCAATCTGTAACTAGAGCTATTTTTGTAACCCTTCGCCTGTTTTTCTGGCTTCGGTAAAAAATGTCAGAAGTTAGCAGATTCATTAAATTCAAAACAACTTTCACAAAAACTGCCGTTTTGACCCCTTTCCCAACATTTTACAGAAAACAATGTTTTCTATATAAAATCTACCCCTAATCTTCAGCTTTTCAAGCAACAAGTCGGATTTCAAATCGGGTCTACCAATCTGTAACTAGAGCTATTTTTGTAACCCTTCACCTGTTTTTCTGGCTTCGGTAAAAAATGTCAGAAGTTAGCAGATTCATTAAATTCAAAACAACTTTCACAAAAACTGCCGTTTTGACCCCTTTCCCAACATTTTACAGAAAACAATGTTTTCTATATAAAATCTACCCCTAATCTTCAGCTTTTCAAGCAACAAGTCGGATTTCAAATCGGGTCTACCAATCTGTAACTAGAGCTATTTTTGTAACCCTTCGCCTGTTTTTCTGGCTTCGGTAAAAAATGTCAGAAGTTAGCACATTCATTAAATTCAAAACAACTTTCACAAAAACTGCCGTTTTGACCCCTTTCCCAACATTTTACAGAAAACAATGTTTTCTATATAAAATCTACCCCTAATCTTCAGCTTTTCAAGCAACAAGTCGGATTTCAAATCGGGTCTACCAATCTGTAACTAGAGCTATTTTTGTAACCCTTCGCCTGTTTTTCTGGCTTCGGTAAAAAATGTCAGAAGTTAGCAGATTCATTAAATTCAAAACAACTTTCACAAAAACTGCCGTTTTGACCCCTTTCCCAACATTTTACAGAAAACAATGTTTTCTATATAAAATCTACCCCTAATCTTCAGCTTTTCAAGCAACAAGTCGGATTTCAAATCGGGTCTACCAATCTGTAACTAGAGCTATTTTTGTAACCCTTCGCCTGTTCTTCTGGCTTCGGTAAAAAATGTCAGAAGTTAGCAGATTCATTAAATTCAAAACAACTTTCACAAAAACTGCCGTTTTGACCCCTTTCCCAACATTTTACAGAAAACAATGTTTTCTATATAAAATCTACCCCTAATCTTCAGCTTTTCAAGCAACAAGTCGGATTTCAAATCGGGTCTACCAATCTGTAACTAGAGCTATTTTTGTAACCCTTCGCCTGTTTTTCTGGCTTCGGTAAAAAATGTCAGAAGTTAGCAGATTCATTAAATTCAAAACAACTTTCACAAAAACTGCCGTTTTGACCCCTCCCAACATTTTACAGAAAACAATGTTTTCTATATAAAATCTACCCCTAATCTTCAGTTTTTCAAGCAACAAGTCGGATTTCAAATCGGGTCTACCAATCTGTAACTAGAGCTATTTTTGTAACCCTTCACCTGTTTTTCTGGCTTCGGTAAAAAATGTCAGAAGTTAGCAGATTCATTAAATTCAAAACAACTTTCACAAAAACTGCCGTTTTGACCCCTTTCCCAACATTTTACAGAAAACAATGTTTTCTATATAAAATCTACCCCTAATCTTCAGCTTTTCAAGCAACAAGTCGGATTTCAAATCGGGTCTACCAATCTGTAACTAGAGCTATCTTTGTAACCCTTCGCCTGTTTTTCTGGCTTCGGTAAAAAATGTCAGAAGTTAGCAGATTCATTAAATTCAAAACAACTTTCACAAAAACTGCCGTTTTGACCCCTCCCAACATTTTACAGAAAACAATGTTTTCTATATAAAATCTACCCCTAATCTTCAGTTTTTCAAGCAACAAGTCGGATTTCAAATCGGGTCTACCAATCTGTAACTAGAGCTATTTTTGTAACCCTTCACCTGTTTTTCTGGCTTCGGTAAAAAATGTCAGAAGTTAGCAGATTCATTAAATTCAAAACAACTTTCACAAAAACTGCCGTTTTGACCCCTTTCCCAACATTTTACAGAAAACAATGTTTTCTATATAAAATCTACCCCTAATCTTCAGCTTTTCAAGCAACAAGTCGGATTTCAAATCGGGTCTACCAATCTGTAACTAGAGCTATTTTTGTAACCCTTCGCCTGTTTTTCTGGCTTCGGTAAAAAATGTCAGAAGTTAGCAGATTCATTAAATTCAAAACAACTTTCACAAAAACTGCCGTTTTGACCCCTTTCCCAACATTTTACAGAAAACAATGTTTTCTATATAAAATCTACCCCTAATCTTCAGCTTTTCAAGCAACAAGTCGGATTTCAAATCAGGTCTACCAATCTGTAACTAGAGCTATTTTTGTAACCCTTCGCCTGTTTTTCTGGCTTCGGTAAAAAATGTCAGAAGTTAGCACATTCATTAAATTCAAAACAACTTTCACAAAAACTGCCGTTTTGACCCCTTTCCCAACATTTTACAGAAAACAATGTTTTCTATATAAAATCTACCCCTAATCTTCAGCTTTTCAAGCAACAAGTCGGATTTCAAATCGGGTCTACCAATCTGTAACTAGAGCTATTTTTGTAATCCTTCGCCTGTTTTTCTGGCTTCGGTAAAAAATGTCAGAAGTTAGCAGATTCATTAAATTCAAAACATTTTACAGAAAACAATGTTTTCTATATAAAATCTACCCCTAATCTTCAGCTTTTCAAGCAACAAGTCGGATTTCAAATCGGGTCTAACAATCTGTAACTAGAGCTATTTTTGTAACCCTTCGCCTGTTTTTCTGGCTTCGGTAAAAAATGTCAGAAGTTAGCAGATTCATTAAATTCAAAACAACTTTCACAAAAACTGCCGTTTTGACCCCTTTCCCAACATTTTACAGAAAACAATGTTTTCTATATAAAATCTACCCCTAATCTTCAGCTTTTCAAGCAACAAGTCGGATTTCAAATCAGGTCTACCAATCTGTAACTAGAGCTATTTTTGTAACCCTTCGCCTGTTTTTCTGGCTTCGGTAAAAAATGTCAGAAGTTAGCACATTCATTAAATTCAAAACAACTTTCACAAAAACTGCCGTTTTGACCCCTTTCCCAACATTTTACAGAAAACAATGTTTTCTATATAAAATCTACCCCTAATCTTCAGCTTTTCAAGCAACAAGTCGGATTTCAAATCGGGTCTACCAATCTGTAACTAGAGCTATTTTTGTAATCCTTCGCCTGTTTTTCTGGCTTCGGTAAAAAATGTCAGAAGTTAGCAGATTCATTAAATTCAAAACATTTTACAGAAAACAATGTTTTCTATATAAAATCTACCCCTAATCTTCAGCTTTTCAAGCAACAAGTCGGATTTCAAATCGGGTCTAACAATCTGTAACTAGAGCTATTTTTGTAACCCTTCGCCTGTTTTTCTGGCTTCGGTAAAAAATGTCAGAAGTTAGCAGATTCATTAAATTCAAAACAACTTTCACAAAAACTGCCGTTTTGACCCCTTTCCCAAAAATTTTCAGAAAACAATGTTTTCTATATAAAATCTACCCCTAATCTTCAGCTTTTCAAGCAACAAGTCGGATTTCAAATCGGGTCTACCAATCTGTAACTAGAGCTATTTTTGTAACCCTTCGCCTGTTTTTCTGGCTTCGGTAAAAAATGTCAGAAGTTAGCACATTCATTAAATTCAAAACAACTTTCACAAAAACTGCCGTTTTGACCCCTTTCCCAACATTTTACAGAAAACAATGTTTTCTATATAAAATCTACCCCTAATCTTCAGCTTTTCAAGCAACAAGTCGGATTTCAAATCGGGTCTACCAATCTGTAACTAGAGCTATTTTTGTAACCCTTCGCCTGTTTTTCTGGCTTCGGTAAAAAATGTCAGAAGTTAGCAGATTCATTAAATTCAAAACAACTTTCACAAAAACTGCCGTTTTGACCCCTTTCCCAACATTTTACAGAAAACAATGTTTTCTATATAAAATCTACCCCTAATCTTCAGCTTTTCAAGCAACAAGTCGGATTTCAAATCGGGTCTACCAATCTGTAACTAGAGCTATTTTTGTAACCCTTCGCCTGTTCTTCTGGCTTCGGTAAAAAATGTCAGAAGTTAGCAGATTCATTAAATTCAAAACAACTTTCACAAAAACTGCCGTTTTGACCCCTTTCCCAACATTTTACAGAAAACAATGTTTTCTATATAAAATCTACCCCTAATCTTCAGCTTTTCAAGCAACAAGTCGGATTTCAAATCGGGTCTACCAATCTGTAACTAGAGCTATTTTTGTAACCCTTCGCCTGTTTTTCTGGCTTCGGTAAAAAATGTCAGAAGTTAGCAGATTCATTAAATTCAAAACAACTTTCACAAAAACTGCCGTTTTGACCCCTCCCAACATTTTACAGAAAACAATGTTTTCTATATAAAATCTACCCCTAATCTTCAGTTTTTCAAGCAACAAGTCGGATTTCAAATCGGGTCTACCAATCTGTAACTAGAGCTATTTTTGTAACCCTTCACCTGTTTTTCTGGCTTCGGTAAAAAATGTCAGAAGTTAGCAGATTCATTAAATTCAAAACAACTTTCACAAAAACTGCCGTTTTGACCCCTTTCCCAACATTTTACAGAAAACAATGTTTTCTATATAAAATCTACCCCTAATCTTCAGCTTTTCAAGCAACAAGTCGGATTTCAAATCGGGTCTACCAATCTGTAACTAGAGCTATTTTTGTAACCCTTCGCCTGTTTTTCTGGCTTCGGTAAAAAATGTCAGAAGTTAGCAGATTCATTAAATTCAAAACAACTTTCACAAAAACTGCCGTTTTGACCCCTCCCAACATTTTACAGAAAACAATGTTTTCTATATAAAATCTACCCCTAATCTTCAGTTTTTCAAGCAACAAGTCGGATTTCAAATCGGGTCTACCAATCTGTAACTAGAGCTATTTTTGTAACCCTTCACCTGTTTTTCTGGCTTCGGTAAAAAATGTCAGAAGTTAGCAGATTCATTAAATTCAAAACAACTTTCACAAAAACTGCCGTTTTGACCCCTTTCCCAACATTTTACAGAAAACAATGTTTTCTATATAAAATCTACCCCTAATCTTCAGCTTTTCAAGCAACAAGTCGGATTTCAAATCGGGTCTACCAATCTGTAACTAGAGCTATTTTTGTAACCCTTCGCCTGTTTTTCTGGCTTCGGTAAAAAATGTCAGAAGTTAGCAGATTCATTAAATTCAAAACAACTTTCACAAAAACTGCCGTTTTGACCCCTTTCCCAACATTTTACAGAAAACAATGTTTTCTATATAAAATCTACCCCTAATCTTCAGCTTTTCAAGCAACAAGTCGGATTTCAAATCAGGTCTACCAATCTGTAACTAGAGCTATTTTTGTAACCCTTCGCCTGTTTTTCTGGCTTCGGTAAAAAATGTCAGAAGTTAGCACATTCATTAAATTCAAAACAACTTTCACAAAAACTGCCGTTTTGACCCCTTTCCCAACATTTTACAGAAAACAATGTTTTCTATATAAAATCTACCCCTAATCTTCAGCTTTTCAAGCAACAAGTCGGATTTCAAATCGGGTCTACCAATCTGCAACTAGAGCTATTTTTGTAATCCTTCGCCTGTTTTTCTGGCTTCGGTAAAAAATGTCAGAAGTTAGCAGATTCATTAAATTCAAAACATTTTACAGAAAACAATGTTTTCTATATAAAATCTACCCCTAATCTTCAGCTTTTCAAGCAACAAGTCGGATTTCAAATCGGGTCTAACAATCTGTAACTAGAGCTATTTTTGTAACCCTTCGCCTGTTTTTCTGGCTTCGGTAAAAAATGTCAGAAGTTAGCAGATTCATTAAATTCAAAACAACTTTCACAAAAACTGCCGTTTTGACCCCTTTCCCAAAAATTTTCAGAAAACAATGTTTTCTATATAAAATCTACCCCTAATCTTCAGCTTTTCAAGCAACAAGTCGGATTTCAAATCGGGTCTACCAATCTGTAACTAGAGCTATTTTTGTAACCCTTCGCCTGTTTTTCTGGCTTCGGTAAAAAATGTCAGAAGTTAGCACATTCATTAAATTCAAAACAACTTTCACAAAAACTGCCGTTTTGACCCCTTTCCCAACATTTTACAGAAAACAATGTTTTCTATATAAAATCTACCCCTAATCTTCAGCTTTTCAAGCAACAAGTCGGATTTCAAATCGGGTCTACCAATCTGTAACTAGAGCTATTTTTGTAACCCTTCGCCTGTTTTTCTGGCTTCGGTAAAAAATGTCAGAAGTTAGCAGATTCATTAAATTCAAAACAACTTTCACAAAAACTGCCGTTTTGACCCCTTTCCCAACATTTTACAGAAAACAATGTTTTCTATATAAAATCTACCCCTAATCTTCAGCTTTTCAAGCAACAAGTCGGATTTCAAATCGGGTCTACCAATCTGTAACTAGAGCTATTTTTGTAACCCTTCGCCTGTTCTTCTGGCTTCGGTAAAAAATGTCAGAAGTTAGCAGATTCATTAAATTCAAAACAACTTTCACAAAAACTGCCGTTTTGACCCCTTTCCCAACATTTTACAGAAAACAATGTTTTCTATATAAAATCTACCCCTAATCTTCAGCTTTTCAAGCAACAAGTCGGATTTCAAATCGGGTCTACCAATCTGTAACTAGAGCTATTTTTGTAACCCTTCGCCTGTTTTTCTGGCTTCGGTAAAAAATGTCAGAAGTTAGCAGATTCATTAAATTCAAAACAACTTTCACAAAAACTGCCGTTTTGACCCCTCCCAACATTTTACAGAAAACAATGTTTTCTATATAAAATCTACCCCTAATCTTCAGTTTTTCAAGCAACAAGTCGGATTTCAAATCGGGTCTACCAATCTGTAACTAGAGCTATTTTTGTAACCCTTCACCTGTTTTTCTGGCTTCGGTAAAAAATGTCAGAAGTTAGCAGATTCATTAAATTCAAAACAACTTTCACAAAAACTGCCGTTTTGACCCCTTTCCCAACATTTTACAGAAAACAATGTTTTCTATATAAAATCTACCCCTAATCTTCAGCTTTTCAAGCAACAAGTCGGATTTCAAATCGGGTCTACCAATCTGTAACTAGAGCTATCTTTGTAACCCTTCGCCTGTTTTTCTGGCTTCGGTAAAAAATGTCAGAAGTTAGCAGATTCATTAAATTCAAAACAACTTTCACAAAAACTGCCGTTTTGACCCCTCCCAACATTTTACAGAAAACAATGTTTTCTATATAAAATCTACCCCTAATCTTCAGTTTTTCAAGCAACAAGTCGGATTTCAAATCGGGTCTACCAATCTGTAACTAGAGCTATTTTTGTAACCCTTCACCTGTTTTTCTGGCTTCGGTAAAAAATGTCAGAAGTTAGCAGATTCATTAAATTCAAAACAACTTTCACAAAAACTGCCGTTTTGACCCCTTTCCCAACATTTTACAGAAAACAATGTTTTCTATATAAAATCTACCCCTAATCTTCAGCTTTTCAAGCAACAAGTCGGATTTCAAATCGGGTCTACCAATCTGTAACTAGAGCTATTTTTGTAACCCTTCGCCTGTTTTTCTGGCTTCGGTAAAAAATGTCAGAAGTTAGCAGATTCATTAAATTCAAAACAACTTTCACAAAAACTGCCGTTTTGACCCCTTTCCCAACATTTTACAGAAAACAATGTTTTCTATATAAAATCTACCCCTAATCTTCAGCTTTTCAAGCAACAAGTCGGATTTCAAATCAGGTCTACCAATCTGTAACTAGAGCTATTTTTGTAACCCTTCGCCTGTTTTTCTGGCTTCGGTAAAAAATGTCAGAAGTTAGCACATTCATTAAATTCAAAACAACTTTCACAAAAACTGCCGTTTTGACCCCTTTCCCAACATTTTACAGAAAACAATGTTTTCTATATAAAATCTACCCCTAATCTTCAGCTTTTCAAGCAACAAGTCGGATTTCAAATCGGGTCTACCAATCTGTAACTAGAGCTATTTTTGTAATCCTTCGCCTGTTTTTCTGGCTTCGGTAAAAAATGTCAGAAGTTAGCAGATTCATTAAATTCAAAACATTTTACAGAAAACAATGTTTTCTATATAAAATCTACCCCTAATCTTCAGCTTTTCAAGCAACAAGTCGGATTTCAAATCGGGTCTAACAATCTGTAACTAGAGCTATTTTTGTAACCCTTCGCCTGTTTTTCTGGCTTCGGTAAAAAATGTCAGAAGTTAGCAGATTCATTAAATTCAAAACAACTTTCACAAAAACTGCCGTTTTGACCCCTTTCCCAAAAATTTTCAGAAAACAATGTTTTCTATATAAAATCTACCCCTAATCTTCAGCTTTTCAAGCAACAAGTCGGATTTCAAATCGGGTCTACCAATCTGTAACTAGAGCTATTTTTGTAACCCTTCGCCTGTTTTTCTGGCTTCGGTAAAAAATGTCAGAAGTTAGCACATTCATTAAATTCAAAACAACTTTCACAAAAACTGCCGTTTTGACCCCTTTCCCAACATTTTACAGAAAACAATGTTTTCTATATAAAATCTACCCCTAATCTTCAGCTTTTCAAGCAACAAGTCGGATTTCAAATCGGGTCTACCAATCTGTAACTAGAGCTATTTTTGTAACCCTTCGCCTGTTTTTCTGGCTTCGGTAAAAAATGTCAGAAGTTAGCAGATTCATTAAATTCAAAACAACTTTCACAAAAACTGCCGTTTTGACCCCTTTCCCAACATTTTACAGAAAACAATGTTTTCTATATAAAATCTACCCCTAATCTTCAGCTTTTCAAGCAACAAGTCGGATTTCAAATCGGGTCTACCAATCTGTAACTAGAGCTATTTTTGTAACCCTTCGCCTGTTCTTCTGGCTTCGGTAAAAAATGTCAGAAGTTAGCAGATTCATTAAATTCAAAACAACTTTCACAAAAACTGCCGTTTTGACCCCTTTCCCAACATTTTACAGAAAACAATGTTTTCTATATAAAATCTACCCCTAATCTTCAGCTTTTCAAGCAACAAGTCGGATTTCAAATCGGGTCTACCAATCTGTAACTAGAGCTATTTTTGTAACCCTTCGCCTGTTTTTCTGGCTTCGGTAAAAAATGTCAGAAGTTAGCAGATTCATTAAATTCAAAACAACTTTCACAAAAACTGCCGTTTTGACCCCTCCCAACATTTTACAGAAAACAATGTTTTCTATATAAAATCTACCCCTAATCTTCAGTTTTTCAAGCAACAAGTCGGATTTCAAATCGGGTCTACCAATCTGTAACTAGAGCTATTTTTGTAACCCTTCACCTGTTTTTCTGGCTTCGGTAAAAAATGTCAGAAGTTAGCAGATTCATTAAATTCAAAACAACTTTCACAAAAACTGCCGTTTTGACCCCTTTCCCAACATTTTACAGAAAACAATGTTTTCTATATAAAATCTACCCCTAATCTTCAGCTTTTCAAGCAACAAGTCGGATTTCAAATCGGGTCTACCAATCTGTAACTAGAGCTATCTTTGTAACCCTTCGCCTGTTTTTCTGGCTTCGGTAAAAAATGTCAGAAGTTAGCAGATTCATTAAATTCAAAACAACTTTCACAAAAACTGCCGTTTTGACCCCTCCCAACATTTTACAGAAAACAATGTTTTCTATATAAAATCTACCCCTAATCTTCAGTTTTTCAAGCAACAAGTCGGATTTCAAATCGGGTCTACCAATCTGTAACTAGAGCTATTTTTGTAACCCTTCACCTGTTTTTCTGGCTTCGGTAAAAAATGTCAGAAGTTAGCAGATTCATTAAATTCAAAACAACTTTCACAAAAACTGCCGTTTTGACCCCTTTCCCAACATTTTACAGAAAACAATGTTTTCTATATAAAATCTACCCCTAATCTTCAGCTTTTCAAGCAACAAGTCGGATTTCAAATCGGGTCTACCAATCTGTAACTAGAGCTATTTTTGTAACCCTTCGCCTGTTTTTCTGGCTTCGGTAAAAAATGTCAGAAGTTAGCAGATTCATTAAATTCAAAACAACTTTCACAAAAACTGCCGTTTTGACCCCTTTCCCAACATTTTACAGAAAACAATGTTTTCTATATAAAATCTACCCCTAATCTTCAGCTTTTCAAGCAACAAGTCGGATTTCAAATCAGGTCTACCAATCTGTAACTAGAGCTATTTTTGTAACCCTTCGCCTGTTTTTCTGGCTTCGGTAAAAAATGTCAGAAGTTAGCACATTCATTAAATTCAAAACAACTTTCACAAAAACTGCCGTTTTGACCCCTTTCCCAACATTTTACAGAAAACAATGTTTTCTATATAAAATCTACCCCTAATCTTCAGCTTTTCAAGCAACAAGTCGGATTTCAAATCGGGTCTACCAATCTGTAACTAGAGCTATTTTTGTAATCCTTCGCCTGTTTTTCTGGCTTCGGTAAAAAATGTCAGAAGTTAGCAGATTCATTAAATTCAAAACATTTTACAGAAAACAATGTTTTCTATATAAAATCTACCCCTAATCTTCAGCTTTTCAAGCAACAAGTCGGATTTCAAATCGGGTCTAACAATCTGTAACTAGAGCTATTTTTGTAACCCTTCGCCTGTTTTTCTGGCTTCGGTAAAAAATGTCAGAAGTTAGCAGATTCATTAAATTCAAAACAACTTTCACAAAAACTGCCGTTTTGACCCCTTTCCCAAAAATTTTCAGAAAACAATGTTTTCTATATAAAATCTACCCCTAATCTTCAGCTTTTCAAGCAACAAGTCGGATTTCAAATCGGGTCTACCAATCTGTAACTAGAGCTATTTTTGTAACCCTTCGCCTGTTTTTCTGGCTTCGGTAAAAAATGTCAGAAGTTAGCAGATTCATTAAATTCAAAACAACTTTCACAAAAACTGCCGTTTTGACCCCTCCCAACATTTTACAGAAAACAATGTTTTCTATATAAAATCTACCCCTAATCTTCAGTTTTTCAAGCAACAAGTCGGATTTCAAATCGGGTCTACCAATCTGTAACTAGAGCTATTTTTGTAACCCTTCACCTGTTTTTCTGGCTTCGGTAAAAAATGTCAGAAGTTAGCAGATTCATTAAATTCAAAACAACTTTCACAAAAACTGCCGTTTTGACCCCTTTCCCAACATTTTACAGAAAACAATGTTTTCTATATAAAATCTACCCCTAATCTTCAGCTTTTCAAGCAACAAGTCGGATTTCAAATCGGGTCTACCAATCTGTAACTAGAGCTATTTTTGTAACCCTTCGCCTGTTTTTCTGGCTTCGGTAAAAAATGTCAGAAGTTAGCAGATTCATTAAATTCAAAACAACTTTCACAAAAACTGCCGTTTTGACCCCTTTCCCAAAAATTTTCAGAAAACAATGTTTTCTATATAAAATCTACCCCTAATCTTCAGTTTTTCAAGCAACAAGTCGGATTTCAAATCGGGTCTACCAATCTGTAACTAGAGCTATTTTTGTAACCCTTCACCTGTTTTTCTGGCTTCGGTAAAAAATGTCAGAAGTTAGCAGATTCATTAAATTCAAAACAACTTTCACAAAAACTGCCGTTTTGACCCCTTTCCCAACATTTTACAGAAAACAATGTTTTCTATATAAAATCTACCCCTAATCTTCAGCTTTTCAAGCAACAAGTCGGATTTCAAATCGGGTCTACCAATCTGTAACTAGAGCTATTTTTGTAACCCTTCGCCTGTTTTTCTGGCTTCGGTAAAAAATGTCAGAAGTTAGCAGATTCATTAAATTCAAAACAACTTTCACAAAAACTGCCGTTTTGACCCCTTTCCCAACATTTTACAGAAAACAATGTTTTCTATATAAAATCTACCCCTAATCTTCAGCTTTTCAAGCAACAAGTCGGATTTCAAATCAGGTCTACCAATCTGTAACTAGAGCTATTTTTGTAACCCTTCGCCTGTTTTTCTGGCTTCGGTAAAAAATGTCAGAAGTTAGCACATTCATTAAATTCAAAACAACTTTCACAAAAACTGCCGTTTTGACCCCTTTCCCAACATTTTACAGAAAACAATGTTTTCTATATAAAATCTACCCCTAATCTTCAGCTTTTCAAGCAACAAGTCGGATTTCAAATCGGGTCTACCAATCTGTAACTAGAGCTATTTTTGTAATCCTTCGCCTGTTTTTCTGGCTTCGGTAAAAAATGTCAGAAGTTAGCAGATTCATTAAATTCAAAACATTTTACAGAAAACAATGTTTTCTATATAAAATCTACCCCTAATCTTCAGCTTTTCAAGCAACAAGTCGGATTTCAAATCGGGTCTACCAATCTGTAACTAGAGCTATTTTTGTAACCCTTCGCCTGTTTTTCTGGCTTCGGTAAAAAATGTCAGAAGTTAGCAGATTCATTAAATTCAAAACAACTTTCACAAAAACTGCCGTTTTGATCCTTTCCCAACATTTTACAGAAAACAATGTTTTCTATATTAAATCTACCCCTAATCTTCTGCTTTTCAAGCAACAAGTCGGATTTCAAATCGGGTCTACCAATCTGTAACTAGAGCTATTTTTGTAACCCTTCGCCTGTTTTTCTGGCTTCGGTAAAAAATGTCAGAAGTTAGCAGATTCATTAAATTCAAAACAACTTTCACAAAAACTGCCGTTTTGACCCCTTTCCCAAAAATTTTCAGAAAACAATGTTTTCTATATAAAATCTACCCCTAATCTTCAGTTTTTCAAGCAACAAGTCGGATTTCAAATCGGGTCTACCAATCTGTAACTAGAGCTATTTTTGTAACCCTTCACCTGTTTTTCTGGCTTCGGTAAAAAATGTCAGAAGTTAGCAGATTCATTAAATTCAAAACAACTTTCACAAAAACTGCCGTTTTGACCCCTTTCCCAACATTTTACAGAAAACAATGTTTTCTATATAAAATCTACCCCTAATCTTCAGCTTTTCAAGCAACAAGTCGGATTTCAAATCGGGTCTACCAATCTGTAACTAGAGCTATTTTTGTAACCCTTCGCCTGTTTTTCTGGCTTCGGTAAAAAATGTCAGAAGTTAGCAGATTCATTAAATTCAAAACAACTTTCACAAAAACTGCCGTTTTGACCCCTTTCCCAACATTTTACAGAAAACAATGTTTTCTATATAAAATCTACCCCTAATCTTCAGCTTTTCAAGCAACAAGTCGGATTTCAAATCGGGTCTACCAATCTGTAACTAGAGCTATTTTTGTAATCCTTCGCCTGTTTTTCTGGCTTCGGTAAAAAATGTCAGAAGTTAGCAGATTCATTAAATTCAAAACATTTTACAGAAAACAATGTTTTCTATATAAAATCTACCCCTAATCTTCAGCTTTTCAAGCAACAAGTCGGATTTCAAATCGGGTCTACCAATCTGTAACTAGAGCTATTTTTGTAACCCTTCGCCTGTTTTTCTGGCTTCGGTAAAAAATGTCAGAAGTTAGCAGATTCATTAAATTCAAAACAACTTTCACAAAAACTGCCGTTTTGACCCCTTTCCCAACATTTTACAGAAAACAATGTTTTCTATATAAAATCTACCCCTAATCTTCAGTTTTTCAAGCAACAAGTCGGATTTCAAATCGGGTCTACCAATCTGTAACTAGAGCTATTTTTGTAACCCTTCACCTGTTTTTCTGGCTTCGGTAAAAAATGTCAGAAGTTAGCAGATTCATTAAATTCAAAACAACTTTCACAAAAACTGCCATTTTGACCCCTTTCCCAACATTTTACAGAAAAAAATGTTTTCTATATAAAATCTACCCCTAATCTTCAGCTTTTCAAGCAACAAGTCGGATTTCAAATCGGGTCTACCAATCTGTAACTAGAGCTATTTTTGTAATCCTTCGCCTGTTTTTCTGGCTTCGGTAAAAAATGTCAGAAGTTAGCAGATTCATTAAATTCAAAACATTTTACAGAAAACAATGTTTTCTATATAAAATCTACCCCTAATCTTCAGCTTTTCAAGCAACAAGTCGGATCTCAAATCGGGTCTACCAATCTGTAACTAGAGCTATTTTTGTAACCCTTCGCCTGTTTTTCTGGCTTCGGTAAAAAATGTCAGAAGTTAGCAGATTCATTAAATTCAAAACAACTTTCACAAAAACTGCCGTTTTGACCCCTTTCCCAACATTTTACAGAAAACAATGTTTTCTATATAAAATCTACCCCTAATCTTCAGCTTTTCAAGCAACAAGTCGGATTTCAAATCGGGTCTACCAATCTGTAACTAGAGCTATTTTTGTAATCCTTCGCCTGTTTTTCTGGCTTCGGTAAAAATGTCAGAAGTTAGCAGATTCATTAAATTCAAAACATTTTACAGAAAACAATGTTTTCTATATAAAATCTACCCCTAATCTTCAGCTTTTCAAGCAACAAGTCGGATTTCAAATCGGGTCTACCAATCTGTAACTAGAACTATTTTTGTAACCCTTCGCCTGTTTTTCTGGCTTCGGTAAAAAATGTCAGAAGTTAGCAGATTCATTAAATTCAAAACAACTTTCACAAAAACTGCCGTTTTGACCCCTTTCCCAACATTTTACAGAAAACAATGTTTTCTATATAAAATCTACCCCTAATCTTCAGCTTTTCAAGCAACAAGTCGGATTTCAAATCAGGTCTACCAATCTGTAACTAGAGCTATTTTTGTAACCCTTCGCCTGTTTTTCTGGCTTCGGTAAAAAATGTCAGAAGTTAGCACATTCATTAAATTCAAAACAACTTTCACAAAAACTGCCGTTTTGACCCCTTTCCCAACATTTTACAGAAAACAATGTTTTCTAAATAAAATCTACCCCTAATCTTCAGCTTTTCAAGCAACAAGTCGGATTTCAAATCGGGTCTACCAATCTGTAACTAGAGCTATTTTTGTAACCCTTCGCCTGTTTTTCTGGCTTCGGTAAAAAATGTCAGAAGTTAGCAGATTCATTAAATTCAAAACATTTTACAGAAAACAATGTTTTCTATATAAAATCTACCCCTAATCTTCAGCTTTTCAAGCAACAAGTCGGATTTCAAATCGGGTCTACCAATCTGTAACTAGAGCTATTTTGTAACCCTTCGCCTGTTTTTCTGGCTTCGGTAAAAAATGTCAGAAGTTAGCAGATTCATTAAATTCAAAACAACTTTCACATAAACTGCCGTTTTGACCCCTTTCCCAACATTTTACAGAAAACAATGTTTTCTATATAAAATCTACCCCTAATCTTCAGTTTTTCAAGCAACAAGTCGGATTTCAAATCGGGTCTACCAATCTGTAACTAGAGCTATTTTTGTAACCCTTCGCCTGTTTTTCTGGCTTCTGTAAAAAATGTCAGAAGTTAGCAGATTCATTAAATTCAAAACAACTTTCACAAAAACTGCCGTTTTGACCCCTTTCCCAACATTTTACAGAAAACAATGTTTTCTATATAAAATCTACCCCTAATCTTCAGCTTTTCAAGCAACAAGTCGGATTTCAAATCGGGTCTACCAATCTGTAACTAGAGCTATTTTTGTAACCCTTCGCCTGTTTTTCTGGCTTCGGTAAAAAATGTCAGAAGTTAGCAGATTCATTAAATTCAAAACAACTTTCACAAAAACTGCCGTTTTGACCCCTTTCCCAACATTTTACAGAAAACAATGTTTTCTATATAAAATCTACCCCTAATCTTCAGCTTTTCAAGCAACAAGTCGGATTTCAAATCGGGTCTACCAATCTGTAACTAGAGCTATTTTTGTAACCCTTCGCCTGTTTTTCTGGCTTCGGTAAAAAATGTCAGAAGTTAGCAGATTCATTAAATTCAAAACAACTTTCACAAAAACTGCCGTTTTGATCCTTTCCCAACATTTTACAGAAAACAATGTTTTCTATATAAAATCTACCCCTAATCTTCAGTTTTTCAAGCAACAAGTCGGATTTCAAATCGGGTCTACGAATCTGTAACTAGAGCTATTTTTGTAACCCTTCACCTGTTTTTCTGGCTTCGGTAAAAAATGTCAGAAGTTAGCAGATTCATTAAATTCAAAACAACTTTCACAAAAACTGCCGTTTTGACCCCTTTCCCAACATTTTACAGAAAACAATGTTTTCTATATAAAATCTACCCCTAATCTTCAGCTTTTCAAGCAACAAGTCGGATTTCAAATCGGGTCTACCAATCTGTAACTAGAGCTATTTTTGTAACCCTTCGCCTGTTTTTCTGGCTTCGGTAAAAAATGTCAGAAGTTAGCAGATTCATTAAATTCAAAACAACTTTCACAAAAACTGCCGTTTTGACCCCTTTCCCAACATTTTACAGAAAACAATGTTTTCTATATAAAATCTACCCCTAATCTTCAGCTTTTCAAGCAACAAGTCGGATTTCAAATCAGGTCTACCAATCTGTAACTAGAGCTATTTTTGTAACCCTTCGCCTGTTTTTCAAGCTTCGGTAAAAAATGTCAGAAGTTAGCACATTCATTAAATTCAAAACAACTTTCACAAAAACTGCCGTTTTGATCCTTTCCCAACATTTTACAGAAAACAATGTTTTCTATATAAAATCTACCCCTAATCTTCAGCTTTTCAAGCAACAAGTCGGATTTCAAATCAGGTCTACCAATCTGTAACTAGAGCTATTTTTGTAACCCTTCGCCTGTTTTTCAAGCTTCGGTAAAAAATGTCAGAAGTTAGCACATTCATTAAATTCAAAACAACTTTCACAAAAACTGCCGTTTTGACCCCTTTCCCAACATTTTACAGAAAACAATGTTTTCTAAATAAAATCTACCCCTAATCTTCAGCTTTTCAAGCAACAAGTCGGATTTCAAATCGGGTCTACCAATCTGTAACTAGAGCTATTTTTGTAACCCTTCGCCTGTTTTTCTGGCTTCTGTAAAAAATGTCAGAAGTTAGCAGATTCATTAAATTCAAAACAACTTTCACAAAAACTGCCGTTTTGACCCCTTTCCCAACATTTTACAGAAAACAATGTTTTCTATATAAAATCTACCCCTAATCTTCAGCTTTTCAAGCAACAAGTCGGATTTCAAATCGGGTCTACCAATCTGTAACTAGAGCTATTTTTGTAACCCTTCGCCTGTTTTTCTGGCTTCGGTAAAAAATGTCAGAAGTTAGCAGATTCATTAAATTCAAAACAACTTTCACAAAAACTGCCGTTTTGACCCCTTTCCCAACATTTTACAGAAAACAATGTTTTCTATATAAAATCTACCCCTAATCTTCAGCTTTTCAAGCAACAAGTCGGATTTCAAATCGGGTCTACCAATCTGTAACTAGAGCTATTTTTGTAACCCTTCGCCTGTTTTTCTGGCTTCGGTAAAAAATGTCAGAAGTTAGCAGATTCATTAAATTCAAAACAACTTTCACAAAAACTGCCGTTTTGACCCCTTTCCCAACATTTTACAGAAAACAATGTTTTCTATATAAAATCTACCCCTAATCTTCAGCTTTTCAAGCAACAAGTCGGATTTCAAATCGGGTCTACCAATCTGTAACTAGAGCTATTTTTGTAACCCTTCGCCTGTTTTTCTGGCTTCGGTAAAAAATGTCAGAAGTTAGCAGATTCATTAAATTCAAAACAACTTTCACAAAAACTGCCGTTTTGACTCCTTTCCCAACATTTTACAGAAAACAATGTTTTCTATATAAAATCTACCCCTAATCTTCAGTTTTTCAAGCAACAAGTCGGATTTCAAATCGGGTCTACCAATCTGTAACTAGAGCTATTTTTGTAACCCTTCGCCTGTTTTTCTGGCTTCGGTAAAAAATGTCAGAAGTTAGCAGATTCATTAAATTCAAAACAACTTTCACAAAAACTGCCGTATTGACCCCTTTCCCAACATTTTACAGAAAACAATGTTTTCTATATAAAATCTACCCCTAATCTTCAGCTTTTCAAGCAACAAGTCGGATTTCAAATCGGG
This sequence comes from Salvelinus fontinalis, assembly GCF_029448725.1. Lineage (NCBI taxonomy): Eukaryota > Metazoa > Chordata > Actinopteri > Salmoniformes > Salmonidae > Salvelinus > Salvelinus fontinalis. Next base: position 23,364 of record NW_026600558.1, read on the forward strand.
TCTACCAATCTGTAACTAGAGCTATTTTTGTAACCCTTCACCTGTTTTTCTGGCTTCGGTAAAAAATGTCAGAAGTTAGCAGATTCATTAAATTCAAAACAACTTTCACAAAAACTGCCGTTTTGACCCCTTTCCCAACATTTTACAGAAAACAATGTTTTCTATATAAAATCTACCCCTAATCTTCAGCTTTTCAAGCAACAAGTCGGATTTCAAATCGGGTCTACCAATCTGTAACTAGAGCTATTTTTGTAACCCTTCGCCTGTTTTTCTGGCTTCTGTAAAAAATGTCAGAAGTTAGCAGATTCATTAAATTCAAAACAACTTTCACAAAAACTGCCGTTTTGACCCCTTTCCCAACATTTTACAGAAAACAATGTTTTCTATATAAAATCTACCCCTAATCTTCAGCTTTTCAAGCAACAAGTCGGATTTCAAATCGGGTCTACCAATCTGTAACTAGAGCTATTTTTGTAACCCTTCGCCTGTTTTTCTGGCTTCGGTAAAAAATGTCAGAAGTTAGCAGATTCATTAAATTCAAAACAACTTTCACAAAAACTGCCGTTTTGACCCCTTTCCCAACATTTTACAGAAAACAATGTTTTCTATATAAAATCTACCCCTAATCTTCAGCTTTTCAAGCAACAAGTCGGATTTCAAATCGGGTCTACCAATCTGTAACTAGAGCTATTTTTGTAACCCTTCGCCTGTTTTTCTGGCTTCGGTAAAAAATGTCAGAAGTTAGCAGATTCATTAAATTCAAAACAACTTTCACAAAAACTGCCGTTTTGATCCTTTCCCAACATTTTACAGAAAACAATGTTTTCTATATAAAATCTACCCCTAATCTTCAGTTTTTCAAGCAACAAGTCGGATTTCAAATCGGGTCTACCAATCTGTAACTAGAGCTATTTTTGTAACCCTTCGCCTGTTTTTCTGGCTTCGGTAAAAAATGTCAGAAGTTAGCAGATTCATTAAATTCAAAACAACTTTCACAAAAACTGCCGTTTTGACCCCTTTCCCAACATTTTACAGAAAACAATGTTTTCTATATAAAATCTACCCCTAATCTTCAGCTTTTCAAGCAACAAGTCGGATTTCAAATCGGGTCTACCAATCTGTAACTAGAGCTATTTTTGTAACCCTTCGCCTGTTTTTCTGGCTTCGGTAAAAAATGTCAGAAGTTAGCAGATTCATTAAATTCAAAACAACTTTCACAAAAACTGCCGTTTTGACCCCTTTCCCAACATTTTACAGAAAACAATGTTTTCTATATAAAATCTACCCCTAATCTTCAGCTTTTCAAGCAACAAGTCGGATTTCAAATCGGGTCTACCAATCTGTAACTAGAGCTATTTTTGTAACCCTTCGCCTGTTTTTCTGGCTTCGGTAAAAAATGTCAGAAGTTAGCAGATTCATTAAATTCAAAACAACTTTCACAAAAACTGCCGTTTTGACCCCTTTCCCAACATTTTACAGAAAACAATGTTTTCTATATAAAATCTACCCCTAATCTTCAGCTTTTCAAGCAACAAGTCGGATTTCAAATCGGGTCTACCAATCTGTAACTAGAGCTATTTTTGTAACCCTTCGCCTGTTTTTCTGGCTTCGGTAAAAAATGTCAGAAGTTAGCAGATTCATTAAATTCAAAACAACTTTCACAAAAACTGCCGTTTTGATCCCTTTCCCAACATTTTACAGAAAACAATGTTTTCTATATAAAATCTACCCCTAATCTTCAGTTTTTCAAGCAACAAGTCGGATTTCAAATCGGGTCTACCAATCTGTAACTAGAGCTATTTTTGTAACCCTTCACCTGTTTTTCTGGCTTCGGTAAAAAATGTCAGAAGTTAGCAGATTCATTAAATTCAAAACAACTTTCACAAAAACTGCCGTTTTGACCCCTTTCCCAACATTTTACAGAAAACAATGTTTTCTATATAAAATCTACCCCTAATCTTCAGCTTTTCAAGCAACAAGTCGGATTTCAAATCGGGTCTACCAATCTGTAACTAGAGCTATTTTTGTAACCCTTCGCCTGTTTTTCTGGCTTCGGTAAAAAATGTCAGAAGTTAGCAGATTCATTAAATTCAAAACAACTTTCACAAAAACTGCCGTTTTGACCCCTTCCCAACATTTTACAGAAAACAATGTTTTCTATATAAAATCTACCCCTAATCTTCAGTTTTTCAAGCAACAAGTCGGATTTCAAATCGGGTCTACCAATCTGTAACTAGAGCTATTTTTGTAACCCTTCACCTGTTTTTCTGGCTTCGGTAAAAAATGTCAGAAGTTAGCAGATTCATTAAATTCAAAACAACTTTCACAAAAACTGCCGTTTTGACCCCTTTCCCAACATTTTACAGAAAACAATGTTTTCTATATAAAATCTACCCCTAATCTTCAGCTTTTCAAGCAACAAGTCGGATTTCAAATCGGGTCTACCAATCTGTAACTAGAGCTATTTTTGTAACCCTTCGCCTGTTTTTCTGGCTTCGGTAAAAAATGTCAGAAGTTAGCAGATTCATTAAATTCAAAACAACTTTCACAAAAACTGCCGTTTTGACCCCTTTCCCAACATTTTACAGAAAACAATGTTTTCTATATAAAATCTACCCCTAATCTTCAGCTTTTCAAGCAACAAGTCGGATTTCAAATCGGGTCTACCAATCTGTAACTAGAGCTATTTTTGTAACCCTTCGCCTGTTTTTCTGGCTTCGGTAAAAAATGTCAGAAGTTAGCAGATTCATTAAATTCAAAACAACTTTCACAAAAACTGCCGTTTTGACCCCTTTCCCAAAAATTTTCAGAAAACAATGTTTTCTATATAAAATCTACCCCTAATCTTCAGTTTTTCAAGCAACAAGTCGGATTTCAAATCGGGTCTACCAATCTGTAACTAGAGCTATTTTTGTAACCCTTCACCTGTTTTTCTGGCTTCGGTAAAAAATGTCAGAAGTTAGCAGATTCATTAAATTCAAAACAACTTTCACAAAAACTGCCGTTTTGACCCCTTTCCCAACATTTTACAGAAAACAATGTTTTCTATATAAAATCTACCCCTAATCTTCAGCTTTTCAAGCAACAAGTCGGATTTCAAATCAGGTCTACCAATCTGTAACTAGACCTATTTTTGTAACCCTTCGCCTGTTTTTCTGGCTTCGGTAAAAAATGTCAGAAGTTAGCACATTCATTAAATTCAAAACAACTTTCACAAAAACTGCCGTTTTGACCCCTTTCCCAACATTTTACAGAAAACAATGTTTTCTATATAAAATCTACCCCTAATCTTCAGCTTTTCAAGCAACAAGTCGGATTTCAAATCGGGTCTACCAATCTGTAACTAGAGCTATTTTTGTAACCCTTCGCCTGTTTTTCTGGCTTCGGTAAAAAATGTCAGAAGTTAGCAGATTCATTAAATTCAAAACAACTTTCACAAAAACTGCCGTTTTGACCCCTCCCAACATTTTACAGAAAACAATGTTTTCTATATAAAATCTACCCCTAATCTTCAGTTTTTCAAGCAACAAGTCGGATTTCAAATCGGGTCTACCAATCTGTAACTAGAGCTATTTTTGTAACCCTTCGCCTGTTTTTCTGGCTTCGGTAAAAAATGTCAGAAGTTAGCAGATTCATTAAATTCAAAACAACTTTCACAAAAACTGCCGTTTTGACTCCTTTCCCAACATTTTACAGAAAACAATGTTTTCTATATAAAATCTACCCCTAATCTTCTGCTTTTCAAGCAACAAGTCGGATTTCAAATCGGGTCTACCAATCTGTAACTAGAGCTATTTTTGTAACCCTTCGCCTGTTTTTCTGGCTTCGGTAAAAAATGTCAGAAGTTAGCAGATTCATTAAATTCAAAACAACTTTCACAAAAACTGCCATTTTGACCCCTTTCCCAAAAATTTTCAGAAAACAATGTTTTCTATATAAAATCTACCCCTAATCTTCAGCTTTTCAAGCAACAAGTCGGATTTCAAATCGGGTCTACCAATCTGTAACTAGAGCTATTTTTGTAACCCTTCGCCTGTTTTTCTGGCTTCGGTAAAAAATGTCAGAAGTTAGCAGATTCATTAAATTCAAAACAACTTTCACAAAAACTGCCGTTTTGACCCCTTTCCCAACATTTTACAGAAAACAATGTTTTCTATATAAAATCTACCCCTAATCTTCAGCTTTTCAAGCAACAAGTCGGATTTCAAATCGGGTCTACCAATCTGTAACTAGAGCTATTTTTGTAACCCTTCGCCTGTTTTTCTGGCTTCGGTAAAAAATGTCAGAAGTTAGCAGATTCATTAAATTCAAAACAACTTTCACAAAAACTGCCGTTTTGACCCCTTTCCCAACATTTTACAGAAAACAATGTTTTCTATATAAAATCTACCCCTAATCTTCAGCTTTTCAAGCAACAAGTCGGATTTCAAATCGGGTCTACCAATCTGTAACTAGAGCTATTTTTGTAATCCTTCGCCTGTTTTTCTGGCTTCGGTAAAAAATGTCAGAAGTTAGCAGATTCATTAAATTCAAAACATTTTACAGAAAACAATGTTTTCTATATAAAATCTACCCCTAATCTTCAGCTTTTCAAGCAACAAGTCGGATTTCAAATCGGGTCTACCAATCTGTAACTAGAGCTATTTTTGTAACCCTTCGCCTGTTTTTCTGGCTTCGGTAAAAAATGTCAGAAGTTAGCAGATTCATTAAATTCAAAACAACTTTCACAAAAACTGCCGTTTTGATCCTTTCCCAACATTTTACAGAAAACAATGTTTTCTATATAAAATCTACCCCTAATCTTCTGCTTTTCAAGCAACAAGTCGGATTTCAAATCGGGTCTACCAATCTGTAACTAGAGCTATTTTTGTAACCCTTCACCTGTTTTTCTGGCTTCGGTAAAAAATGTCAGAAGTTAGCAGATTCATTAAATTCAAAACAACTTTCACAAAAACTGCCGTTTTGACCCCTTTCCCAACATTTTACAGAAAACAATGTTTTCTATATAAAATCTACCCCTAATCTTCAGCTTTTCAAGCAACAAGTCGGATTTCAAATCGGGTCTACCAATCTGTAACTAGAGCTATTTTTGTAACCCTTCGCCTGTTTTTCTGGCTTCGGTAAAAAATGTCAGAAGTTAGCAGATTCATTAAATTCAAAACAACTTTCACAAAAACTGCCGTTTTGACCCCTTTCCCAACATTTTACAGAAAACAATGTTTTCTATATAAAATCTACCCCTAATCTTCAGTTTTTCAAGCAACAAGTCGGATTTCAAATCGGGTCTACCAATCTGTAACTAGAGCTATTTTTGTAACCCTTCACCTGTTTTTCTGGCTTCGGTAAAAAATGTCAGAAGTTAGCAGATTCATTAAATTCAAAACAACTTTCACAAAAACTGCCGTTTTGACCCCTTTCCCAACATTTTACAGAAAACAATGTTTTCTATATAAAATCTACCCCTAATCTTCAGCTTTTCAAGCAACAAGTCGGATTTCAAATCGGGTCTACCAATCTGTAACTAGAGCTATTTTTGTAACCCTTCGCCTGTTTTTCTGGCTTCGGTAAAAAATGTCAGAAGTTAGCACATTCATTAAATTCAAAACAACTTTCACAAAAACTGCCGTTTTGACCCCTTTCCCAACATTTTACAGAAAACAATGTTTTCTATATAAAATCTACCCCTAATCTTCAGCTTTTCAAGCAACAAGTCGGATTTCAAATCGGGTCTACCAATCTGTAACTAGAGCTATTTTTGTAACCCTTCGCCTGTTTTTCTGGCTTCGGTAAAAAATGTCAGAAGTTAGCAGATTCATTAAATTCAAAACAACTTTCACAAAAACTGCCGTTTTGACCCCTCCCAACATTTTACAGAAAACAATGTTTTCTATATAAAATCTACCCCTAATCTTCAGTTTTTCAAGCAACAAGTCGGATTTCAAATCGGGTCTACCAATCTGTAACTAGAGCTATTTTTGTAACCCTTCGCCTGTTTTTCTGGCTTCGGTAAAAAATGTCAGAAGTTAGCAGATTCATTAAATTCAAAACAACTTTCACAAAAACTGCCGTTTTGACCCCTTTCCCAACATTTTACAGAAAACAATGTTTTCTATATAAAATCTACCCCTAATCTTCTGCTTTTCAAGCAACAAGTCGGATTTCAAATCGGGTCTACCAATCTGTAACTAGAGCTATTTTTGTAACCCTTCGCCTGTTTTTCTGGCTTCGGTAAAAAATGTCAGAAGTTAGCAGATTCATTAAATTCAAAACAACTTTCACAAAAACTGCCGTTTTGACCCCTTTCCCAACATTTTACAGAAAACAATGTTTTCTATATAAAATCTACCCCTAATCTTCAGTTTTTCAAGCAACAAGTCGGATTTCAAATCGGGTCTACCAATCTGTAACTAGAGCTATTTTTGTAACCCTTCACCTGTTTTTCTGGCTTCGGTAAAAAATGTCAGAAGTTAGCAGATTCATTAAATTCAAAACAACTTTCACAAAAACTGCCGTTTTGACCCCTTTCCCAACATTTTACAGAAAACAATGTTTTCTATATAAAATCTACCCCTAATCTTCAGCTTTTCAAGCAACAAGTCGGATTTCAAATCGGGTCTACCAATCTGTAACTAGAGCTATTTTTGTAACCCTTCGCCTGTTTTTCTGGCTTCGGTAAAAAATGTCAGAAGTTAGCAGATTCATTAAATTCAAAACAACTTTCACAAAAACTGCCGTTTTGACCCCTTTCCCAACATTTTACAGAAAACAATGTTTTCTATATAAAATCTACCCCTAATCTTCAGCTTTTCAAGCAACAAGTCGGATTTCAAATCGGGTCTACCAATCTGTAACTAGAGCTATTTTTGTAACCCTTCGCCTGTTTTTCTGGCTTCGGTAAAAAATGTCAGAAGTTAGCAGATTCATTAAATTCAAAACAACTTTCACAAAAACTGCCGTTTTGACCCCTTTCCCAACATTTTACAGAAAACAATGTTTTCTATATAAAATCTACCCCTAATCTTCAGCTTTTCAAGCAACAAGTCGGATTTCAAATCGGGTCTACCAATCTGTAACTAGAGCTATTTTTGTAACCCTTCGCCTGTTTTTCTGGCTTCGGTAAAAAATGTCAGAAGTTAGCAGATTCATTAAATTCAAAACAACTTTCACAAAAACTGCCGTTTTGACCCCTTTCCCAACATTTTACAGAAAACAATGTTTTCTATATAAAATCTACCCCTAATCTTCTGCTTTTCAAGCAACAAGTCGGATTTCAAATCGGGTCTACCAATCTGTAACTAGAGCTATTTTTGTAACCCTTCACCTGTTTTTCTGGCTTCGGTAAAAAATGTCAGAAGTTAGCAGATTCATTAAATTCAAAACAACTTTCACAAAAACTGCCGTTTTGACCCCTTTCCCAACATTTTACAGAAAACAATGTTTTCTATATAAAATCTACCCCTAATCTTCAGCTTTTCAAGCAACAAGTCGGATTTCAAATCGGGTCTACCAATCTGTAACTAGAGCTATTTTTGTAACCCTTCGCCTGTTTTTCTGGCTTCGGTAAAAAATGTCAGAAGTTAGCAGATTCATTAAATTCAAAACAACTTTCACAAAAACTGCCGTTTTGACCCCTTTCCCAACATTTTACAGAAAACAATGTTTTCTATATAAAATCTACCCCTAATCTTCAGCTTTTCAAGCAACAAGTCGGATTTCAAATCGGGTCTACCAATCTGTAACTAGAGCTATTTTTGTAACCCTTCGCCTGTTTTTCTGGCTTCGGTAAAAAATGTCAGAAGTTAGCAGATTCATTAAATTCAAAACAACTTTCACAAAAACTGCCGTTTTGACCCCTTTCCCAAAAATTTTCAGAAAACAATGTTTTCTATATAAAATCTACCCCTAATCTTCAGTTTTTCAAGCAACAAGTCGGATTTCAAATCGGGTCTACCAATCTGTAACTAGAGCTATTTTTGTAACCCTTCACCTGTTTTTCTGGCTTCGGTAAAAAATGTCAGAAGTTAGCAGATTCATTAAATTCAAAACAACTTTCACAAAAACTGCCGTTTTGACCCCTTTCCCAACATTTTACAGAAAACAATGTTTTCTATATAAAATCTACCCCTAATCTTCAGCTTTTCAAGCAACAAGTCGGATTTCAAATCGGGTCTACCAATCTGTAACTAGAGCTATTTTTGTAACCCTTCGCCTGTTTTTCTGGCTTCGGTAAAAAATGTCAGAAGTTAGCAGATTCATTAAATTCAAAACAACTTTCACAAAAACTGCCGTTTTGACCCCTTTCCCAACATTTTACAGAAAACAATGTTTTCTATATAAAATCTACCCCTAATCTTCAGCTTTTCAAGCAACAAGTCGGATTTCAAATCGGGTCTACCAATCTGTAACTAGAGCTATTTTTGTAATCCTTCGCCTGTTTTTCTGGCTTCGGTAAAAAATGTCAGAAGTTAGCAGATTCATTAAATTCAAAACATTTTACAGAAAACAATGTTTTCTATATAAAATCTACCCCTAATCTTCAGCTTTTCAAGCAACAAGTCGGATTTCAAATCGGGTCTACCAATCTGTAACTAGAGCTATTTTTGTAACCCTTCGCCTGTTTTTCTGGCTTCGGTAAAAAATGTCAGAAGTTAGCAGATTCATTAAATTCAAAACAACTTTCACAAAAACTGCCGTTTTGATCCTTTCCCAACATTTTACAGAAAACAATGTTTTCTATATAAAATCTACCCCTAATCTTCTGCTTTTCAAGCAACAAGTCGGATTTCAAATCGGGTCTACCAATCTGTAACTAGAGCTATTTTTGTAACCCTTCACCTGTTTTTCTGGCTTCGGTAAAAAATGTCAGAAGTTAGCAGATTCATTAAATTCAAAACAACTTTCACAAAAACTGCCGTTTTGACCCCTTTCCCAACATTTTACAGAAAACAATGTTTTCTATATAAAATCTACCCCTAATCTTCAGCTTTTCAAGCAACAAGTCGGATTTCAAATCGGGTCTACCAATCTGTAACTAGAGCTATTTTTGTAACCCTTCGCCTGTTTTTCTGGCTTCGGTAAAAAATGTCAGAAGTTAGCAGATTCATTAAATTCAAAACAACTTTCACAAAAACTGCCGTTTTGACCCCTTTCCCAAAAATTTTCAGAAAACAATGTTTTCTATATAAAATCTACCCCTAATCTTCAGCTTTTCAAGCAACAAGTCGGATTTCAAATCGGGTCTACCAATCTGTAACTAGAGCTATTTTTGTAACCCTTCGCCTGTTTTTCTGGCTTCGGTAAAAAATGTCAGAAGTTAGCAGATTCATTAAATTCAAAACAACTTTCACAAAAACTGCCGTTTTGACCCCTTTCCCAACATTTTACAGAAAACAATGTTTTCTATATAAAATCTACCCCTAATCTTCAGCTTTTCAAGCAACAAGTCGGATTTCAAATCGGGTCTACCAATCTGTAACTAGACCTATTTTTGTAACCCTTCGCCTGTTTTTCTGGCTTCGGTAAAAAATGTCAGAAGTTAGCACATTCATTAAATTCAAAACAACTTTCACAAAAACTGCCGTTTTGACCCCTTTCCCAACATTTTACAGAAAACAATGTTTTCTATATAAAATCTACCCCTAATCTTCAGCTTTTCAAGCAACAAGTCGGATTTCAAATCGGGTCTACCAATCTGTAACTAGAGCTATTTTTGTAACCCTTCGCCTGTTTTTCTGGCTTCGGTAAAAAATGTCAGAAGTTAGCAGATTCATTAAATTCAAAACAACTTTCACAAAAACTGCCGTTTTGACCCCTTCCCAACATTTTACAGAAAACAATGTTTTCTATATAAAATCTACCCCTAATCTTCAGCTTTTCAAGCAACAAGTCGGATTTCAAATCGGGTCTACCAATCTGTAACTAGAGCTATATTTGTAACCCTTCGCCTGTTTTTCTGGCTTCGGTAAAAAATGTCAGAAGTTAGCAGATTCATTAAATTCAAAACAACTTTCACAAAAACTGCCGTTTTGACCCTTTCCCAACATTTTACAGAAAACAATGTTTTCTATATAAAATCTACCCCTAATCTTCTGCTTTTCAAGCAACAAGTCGGATTTCAAATCGGGTCTACCAATCTGTAACTAGAGCTATTTTTGTAACCCTTCGCCTGTTTTTCTGGCTTCGGTAAAAAATGTCAGAAGTTAGCAGATTCATTAAATTCAAAACAACTTTCACAAAAACTGCCATTTTGACCCCTTTCCCAAAAATTTTCAGAAAACAATGTTTTCTATATAAAATCTACCCCTAATCTTCAGTTTTTCAAGCAACAAGTCGGATTTCAAATCGGGTCTACCAATCTGTAACTAGAGCTATTTTTGTAACCCTTCACCTGTTTTTCTGGCTTCGGTAAAAAATGTCAGAAGTTAGCAGATTCATTAAATTCAAAACAACTTTCACAAAAACTGCCGTTTTGACCCCTTTCCCAACATTTTACAGAAAACAATGTTTTCTATATAAAATCTACCCCTAATCTTCAGCTTTTCAAGCAACAAGTCGGATTTCAAATCAGGTCTACCAATCTGTAACTAGAGCTATTTTTGTAACCCTTCGCCTGTTTTTCTGGCTTCGGTAAAAAATGTCAGAAGTTAGCACATTCATTAAATTCAAAACAACTTTCACAAAAACTGCCGTTTTGACCCCTTTCCCAACATTTTACAGAAAACAATGTTTTCTATATAAAATCTACCCCTAATCTTCAGCTTTTCAAGCAACAAGTCGGATTTCAAATCGGGTCTACCAATCTGTAACTAGAGCTATTTTTGTAATCCTTCGCCTGTTTTTCTGGCTTCGGTAAAAAATGTCAGAAGTTAGCAGATTCATTAAATTCAAAACATTTTACAGAAAACAATGTTTTCTATATAAAATCTACCCCTAATCTTCAGCTTTTCAAGCAACAAGTCGGATTTCAAATCGGGTCTACCAATCTGTAACTAGAGCTATTTTTGTAACCCTTCGCCTGTTTTTCTGGCTTCGGTAAAAAATGTCAGAAGTTAGCAGATTCATTAAATTCAAAACAACTTTCACAAAAACTGCCGTTTTGATCCTTTCCCAACATTTTACAGAAAACAATGTTTTCTATATAAAATCTACCCCTAATCTTCTGCTTTTCAAGCAACAAGTCGGATTTCAAATCGGGTCTACCAATCTGTAACTAGAGCTATTTTTGTAACCCTTCACCTGTTTTTCTGGCTTCGGTAAAAAATGTCAGAAGTTAGCAGATTCATTAAATTCAAAACAACTTTCACAAAAACTGCCGTTTTGACCCCTTTCCCAACATTTTACAGAAAACAATGTTTTCTATATAAAATCTACCCCTAATCTTCAGCTTTTCAAGCAACAAGTCGGATTTCAAATCGGGTCTACCAATCTGTAACTAGAGCTATTTTTGTAACCCTTCGCCTGTTTTTCTGGCTTCGGTAAAAAATGTCAGAAGTTAGCAGATTCATTAAATTCAAAACAACTTTCACAAAAACTGCCGTTTTGACCCCTTTCCCAACATTTTACAGAAAACAATGTTTTCTATATAAAATCTACCCCTAATCTTCAGTTTTTCAAGCAACAAGTCGGATTTCAAATCGGGTCTACCAATCTGTAACTAGAGCTATTTTTGTAACCCTTCACCTGTTTTTCTGGCTTCGGTAAAAAATGTCAGAAGTTAGCAGATTCATTAAATTCAAAACAACTTTCACAAAAACTGCCGTTTTGACCCCTTTCCCAACATTTTACAGAAAACAATGTTTTCTATATAAAATCTACCCCTAATCTTCAGCTTTTCAAGCAACAAGTCGGATTTCAAATCGGGTCTACCAATCTGTAACTAGAGCTATTTTTGTAACCCTTCGCCTGTTTTTCTGGCTTCGGTAAAAAATGTCAGAAGTTAGCAGATTCATTAAATTCAAAACAACTTTCACAAAAACTGCCGTTTTGACCCCTTTCCCAACATTTTACAGAAAACAATGTTTTCTATATAAAATCTACCCCTAATCTTCAGCTTTTCAAGCAACAAGTCGGATTTCAAATCGGGTCTACCAATCTGTAACTAGAGCTATTTTTGTAACCCTTCGCCTGTTTTTCTGGCTTCGGTAAAAAATGTCAGAAGTTAGCAGATTCATTAAATTCAAAACAACTTTCACAAAAACTGCCGTTTTGACCCCTTTCCCAACATTTTACAGAAAACAATGTTTTCTATATAAAATCTACCCCTAATCTTCAGTTTTTCAAGCAACAAGTCGGATTTCAAATCGGGTCTACCAATCTGTAACTAGAGCTATTTTTGTAACCCTTCACCTGTTTTTCTGGCTTCGGTAAAAAATGTCAGAAGTTAGCAGATTCATTAAATTCAAAACAACTTTCACAAAAACTGCCGTTTTGACCCCTTTCCCAACATTTTACAGAAAACAATGTTTTCTATATAAAATCTACCCCTAATCTTCAGCTTTTCAAGCAACAAGTCGGATTTCAAATCGGGTCTACCAATCTGTAACTAGAGCTATTTTTGTAACCCTTCGCCTGTTTTTCTGGCTTCGGTAAAAAATGTCAGAAGTTAGCACATTCATTAAATTCAAAACAACTTTCACAAAAACTGCCGTTTTGACCTCTTTCCCAACATTTTACAGAAAACAATGTTTTCTATATAAAATCTACCCCTAATCTTCAGCTTTTCAAGCAACAAGTCGGATTTCAAATCGGGTCTACCAATCTGTAACTAGAGCTATTTTTGTAACCCTTCGCCTGTTTTTCTGGCTTCGGTAAAAAATGTCAGAAGTTAGCAGATTCATTAAATTCAAAACAACTTTCACAAAAACTGCCGTTTTGACCCCTCCCAACATTTTACAGAAAACAATGTTTTCTATATAAAATCTACCCCTAATCTTCAGTTTTTCAAGCAACAAGTCGGATTTCAAATCGGGTCTACCAATCTGTAACTAGAGCTATTTTTGTAACCCTTCGCCTGTTTTTCTGGCTTCGGTAAAAAATGTCAGAAGTTAGCAGATTCATTAAATTCAAAACAACTTTCACAAAAACTGCCGTTTTGACCCCTTTCCCAACAATTTTACAGAAAACAATGTTTTCTATATAAAATCTACCCCTAATCTTCTGCTTTTCAAGCAACAAGTCGGATTTCAAATCGGGTCTACCAATCTGTAACTAGAGCTATTTTTGTAACCCTTCGCCTGTTTTTCTGGCTTCGGTAAAAAATGTCAGAAGTTAGCAGATTCATTAAATTCAAAACAACTTTCACAAAAACTGCCATTTTGACCCCTTTCCCAAACATTTTCAGAAAACAATGTTTTCTATATAAAATCTACCCCTAATCTTCAGTTTTTCAAGCAACAAGTCGGATTTCAAATCGGGTCTACCAATCTGTAACTAGAGCTATTTTTGTAACCCTTCACCTGTTTTTCTGGCTTCGGTAAAAAATGTCAGAAGTTAGCAGATTCATTAAATTCAAAACAACTTTCACAAAAACTGCCGTTTTGACCCCTTTCCCAACATTTTACAGAAAACAATGTTTTCTATATAAAATCTACCCCTAATCTTCAGCTTTTCAAGCAACAAGTCGGATTTCAAATCGGGTCTACCAATCTGTAACTAGAGCTATTTTTGTAACCCTTCACCTGTTTTTCTGGCTTCGGTAAAAAATGTCAGAAGTTAGCAGATTCATTAAATTCAAAACAACTTTCACAAAAACTGCCGTTTTGACCCCTTTCCCAACATTTTACAGAAAACAATGTTTTCTATATAAAATCTACCCCTAATCTTCAGCTTTTCAAGCAACAAGTCGGATTTCAAATCGGGTCTACCAATCTGTAACTAGAGCTATTTTTGTAACCCTTCGCCTGTTTTTCTGGCTTCGGTAAAAAATGTCAGAAGTTAGCAGATTCATTAAATTCAAAACAACTTTCACAAAAACTGCCGTTTTGACCCCTTTCCCAACATTTTACAGAAAACAATGTTTTCTATATAAAATCTACCCCTAATCTTCAGTTTTTCAAGCAACAAGTCGGATTTCAAATCGGGTCTACCAATCTGTAACTAGAGCTATTTTTGTAACCCTTCACCTGTTTTTCTGGCTTCGGTAAAAAATGTCAGAAGTTAGCAGATTCATTAAATTCAAAACAACTTTCACAAAAACTACCGTTTTGACCCCTTTCCCAACATTTTACAGAAAACAATGTTTTCTATATAAAATCTACCCCTAATCTTCAGCTTTTCAAGCAACAAGTCGGATTTCAAATCGGGTCTACCAATCTGTAACTAGAGCTATTTTTGTAACCCTTCACCTGTTTTTCTGGCTTCGGTAAAAAATGTCAGAAGTTAGCAGATTCATTAAATTCAAAACAACTTTCACAAAAACTGCCGTTTTGACCCCTTTCCCAACATTTTACAGAAAACAATGTTTTCTATATAAAATCTACCCCTAATCTTCAGCTTTTCAAGCAACAAGTCGGATTTCAAATCGGGTCTACCAATCTGTAACTAGAGCTATTTTTGTAACCCTTCGCCTGTTTTTCTGGCTTCGGTAAAAAATGTCAGAAGTTAGCAGATTCATTAAATTCAAAACAACTTTCACAAAAACTGCCGTTTTGACCCCTTTCCCAACATATTTACAGAAAACAATGTTTTCTATATAAAATCTACCCCTAATCTTCAGTTTTTCAAGCAACAAGTCGGATTTCAAATCGGGTCTACCAATCTGTAACTAGAGCTATTTTTGTAACCCTTCACCTGTTTTTCTGGCTTCGGTAAAAAATGTCAGAAGTTAGCAGATTCATTAAATTCAAAACAACTTTCACAAAAACTGCCGTTTTGACCCCTTTCCCAACATTTTACAGAAAACAATGTTTTCTATATAAAATCTACCCCTAATCTTCAGCTTTTCAAGCAACAAGTCGGATTTCAAATCGGGTCTACCAATCTGTAACTAGACCTATTTTTGTAACCCTTCGCCTGTTTTTCTGGCTTCGGTAAAAAATGTCAGAAGTTAGCACATTCATTAAATTCAAAACAACTTTCACAAAAACTGCCGTTTTGACCTCTTTCCCAACATTTTACAGAAAACAATGTTTTCTATATAAAATCTACCCCTAATCTTCAGCTTTTCAAGCAACAAGTCGGATTTCAAATCGGGTCTACCAATCTGTAACTAGAGCTATTTTTGTAACCCTTCGCCTGTTTTTCTGGCTTCGGTAAAAAATGTCAGAAGTTAGCAGATTCATTAAATTCAAAACAACTTTCACAAAAACTGCCGTTTTGACCCCTTTCCCAACATTTTACAGAAAACAATGTTTTCTATATAAAATCTACCCCTAATCTTCAGCTTTTCAAGCAACAAGTCGGATTTCAAATCGGGTCTACCAATCTGTAACTAGAGCTATTTTTGTAACCCTTCGCCTGTTTTTCTGGCTTCGGTAAAAAATGTCAGAAGTTAGCAGATTCATTAAATTCAAAACAACTTTCACAAAAACTGCCGTTTTGACCCCTTTCCCAACATTTTACAGAAAACAATGTTTTCTATATAAAATCTACCCCTAATCTTCAGCTTTTCAAGCAACAAGTCGGATTTCAAATCGGGTCTACCAATCTGTAACTAGAGCTATTTTTGTAACCCTTCGCCTGTTTTTCTGGCTTCGGTAAAAAATGTCAGAAGTTAGCAGATTCATTAAATTCAAAACAACTTTCACAAAAACTGCCGTTTTGACCCCTTTCCCAACATTTTACAGAAAACAATGTTTTCTATATAAAATCTACCCCTAATCTTCAGTTTTTCAAGCAACAAGTCGGATTTCAAATCGGGTCTACCAATCTGTAACTAGAGCTATTTTTGTAACCCTTCACCTGTTTTTCTGGCTTCGGTAAAAAATGTCAGAAGTTAGCAGATTCATTAAATTCAAAACAACTTTCACAAAAACTGCCGTTTTGACCCCTTTCCCAACATTTTACAGAAAACAATGTTTTCTATATAAAATCTACCCCTAATCTTCAGCTTTTCAAGCAACAAGTCGGATTTCAAATCGGGTCTACCAATCTGTAACTAGAGCTATTTTTGTAACCCTTCGCCTGTTTTTCTGGCTTCGGTAAAAAATGTCAGAAGTTAGCACATTCATTAAATTCAAAACAACTTTCACAAAAACTGCCGTTTTGACCCCTTTCCCAACATTTTACAGAAAACAATGTTTTCTATATAAAATCTACCCCTAATCTTCAGCTTTTCAAGCAACAAGTCGGATTTCAAATCGGGTCTACCAATCTGTAACTAGAGCTATTTTTGTAATCCTTCGCCTGTTTTTCTGGCTTCGGTAAAAAATGTCAGAAGTTAGCAGATTCATTAAATTCAAAACATTTTACAGAAAACAATGTTTTCTATATAAAATCTACCCCTAATCTTCAGCTTTTCAAGCAACAAGTCGGATTTCAAATCGGGTCTACCAATCTGTAACTAGAGCTATTTTTGTAACCCTTCGCCTGTTTTTCTGGCTTCGGTAAAAAATGTCAGAAGTTAGCAGATTCATTAAATTCAAAACAACTTTCACAAAAACTGCCGTTTTGATCCTTTCCCAACATTTTACAGAAAACAATGTTTTCTATATAAAATCTACCCCTAATCTTCTGCTTTTCAAGCAACAAGTCGGATTTCAAATCGGGTCTACCAATCTGTAACTAGAGCTATTTTTGTAACCCTTCACCTGTTTTTCTGGCTTCGGTAAAAAATGTCAGAAGTTAGCAGATTCATTAAATTCAAAACAA
Organism: Salvelinus fontinalis; assembly: GCF_029448725.1. Lineage (NCBI taxonomy): Eukaryota > Metazoa > Chordata > Actinopteri > Salmoniformes > Salmonidae > Salvelinus > Salvelinus fontinalis. Next base: position 40,170 of record NW_026600558.1, read on the forward strand.
CTTTCACAAAAACTGCCGTTTTGACCCCTTTCCCAACATTTTACAGAAAACAATGTTTTCTATATAAAATCTACCCCTAATCTTCAGCTTTTCAAGCAACAAGTCGGATTTCAAATCGGGTCTACCAATCTGTAACTAGAGCTATTTTTGTAACCCTTCACCTGTTTTTCTGGCTTCGGTAAAAAATGTCAGAAGTTAGCAGATTCATTAAATTCAAAACAACTTTCACAAAAACTGCCGTTTTGACCCCTTTCCCAACATTTTACAGAAAACAATGTTTTCTATATAAAATCTACCCCTAATCTTCAGCTTTTCAAGCAACAAGTCGGATTTCAAATCGGGTCTACCAATCTGTAACTAGAGCTATTTTTGTAACCCTTCGCCTGTTTTTCTGGCTTCGGTAAAAAATGTCAGAAGTTAGCAGATTCATTAAATTCAAAACAACTTTCACAAAAACTGCCGTTTTGACCCCTTTCCCAACAATTTTACAGAAAACAATGTTTTCTATATAAAATCTACCCCTAATCTTCAGTTTTTCAAGCAACAAGTCGGATTTCAAATCGGGTCTACCAATCTGTAACTAGAGCTATCTTTGTAACCCTTCACCTGTTTTTCTGGCTTCGGTAAAAAATGTCAGAAGTTAGCAGATTCATTAAATTCAAAACAACTTTCACAAAAACTGCCGTTTTGACCCCTTTCCCAACATTTTACAGAAAACAATGTTTTCTATATAAAATCTACCCCTAATCTTCAGCTTTTCAAGCAACAAGTCGGATTTCAAATCGGGTCTACCAATCTGTAACTAGAGCTATTTTTGTAACCCTTCGCCTGTTTTTCTGGCTTCGGTAAAAAATGTCAGAAGTTAGCACATTCATTAAATTCAAAACAACTTTCACAAAAACTGCCGTTTTGACCCCTTTCCCAACATTTTACAGAAAACAATGTTTTCTATATAAAATCTACCCCTAATCTTCAGCTTTTCAAGCAACAAGTCGGATTTCAAATCGGGTCTACCAATCTGTAACTAGAGCTATTTTTGTAACCCTTCACCTGTTTTTCTGGCTTCGGTAAAAAATGTCAGAAGTTAGCAGATTCATTAAATTCAAAACAACTTTCACAAAAACTGCCGTTTTGACCCCTTTCCCAACATTTTACAGAAAACAATGTTTTCTATATAAAATCTACCCCTAATCTTCAGCTTTTCAAGCAACAAGTCGGATTTCAAATCGGGTCTACCAATCTGTAACTAGAGCTATTTTTGTAACCCTTCGCCTGTTTTTCTGGCTTCGGTAAAAAATGTCAGAAGTTAGCAGATTCATTAAATTCAAAACAACTTTCACAAAAACTGCCGTTTTGACCCCTTTCCCAACATTTTACAGAAAACAATGTTTTCTATATAAAATCTACCCCTAATCTTCAGTTTTTCAAGCAACAAGTCGGATTTCAAATCGGGTCTACCAATCTGTAACTAGAGCTATTTTTGTAACCCTTCACCTGTTTTTCTGGCTTCGGTAAAAAATGTCAGAAGTTAGCAGATTCATTAAATTCAAAACAACTTTCACAAAAACTGCCGTTTTGACCCCTTTCCCAACATTTTACAGAAAACAATGTTTTCTATATAAAATCTACCCCTAATCTTCAGCTTTTCAAGCAACAAGTCGGATTTCAAATCGGGTCTACCAATCTGTAACTAGAGCTATTTTTGTAACCCTTCGCCTGTTTTTCTGGCTTCGGTAAAAAATGTCAGAAGTTAGCAGATTCATTAAATTCAAAACAACTTTCACAAAAACTGCCGTTTTGACCCCTTTCCCAACATTTTACAGAAAACAATGTTTTCTATATAAAATCTACCCCTAATCTTCAGCTTTTCAAGCAACAAGTCGGATTTCAAATCGGGTCTACCAATCTGTAACTAGAGCTATTTTTGTAACCCTTCGCCTGTTTTTCTGGCTTCGGTAAAAAATGTCAGAAGTTAGCAGATTCATTAAATTCAAAACAACTTTCACAAAAACTGCCGTTTTGACCCCTTTCCCAACATTTTACAGAAAACAATGTTTTCTATATAAAATCTACCCCTAATCTTCAGCTTTTCAAGCAACAAGTCGGATTTCAAATCGGGTCTACCAATCTGTAACTAGAGCTATTTTTGTAACCCTTCACCTGTTTTTCTGGCTTCGGTAAAAAATGTCAGAAGTTAGCAGATTCATTAAATTCAAAACAACTTTCACAAAAACTGCCGTTTTGACCCCTTTCCCAACATTTTACAGAAAACAATGTTTTCTATATAAAATCTACCCCTAATCTTCAGCTTTTCAAGCAACAAGTCGGATTTCAAATCGGGTCTACCAATCTGTAACTAGAGCTATTTTTGTAACCCTTCGCCTGTTTTTCTGGCTTCGGTAAAAAATGTCAGAAGTTAGCAGATTCATTAAATTCAAAACAACTTTCACAAAAACTGCCGTTTTGACCCCTTTCCCAACATTTTACAGAAAACAATGTTTTCTATATAAAATCTACCCCTAATCTTCAGCTTTTCAAGCAACAAGTCGGATTTCAAATCGGGTCTACCAATCTGTAACTAGAGCTATTTTTGTAACCCTTCGCCTGTTTTTCTGGCTTCGGTAAAAAATGTCAGAAGTTAGCAGATTCATTAAATTCAAAACAACTTTCACAAAAACTGCCGTTTTGACCCCTTTCCCAACATTTTACAGAAAACAATGTTTTCTATATAAAATCTACCCCTAATCTTCAGCTTTTCAAGCAACAAGTCGGATTTCAAATCGGGTCTACCAATCTGTAACTAGAGCTATTTTTGTAACCCTTCGCCTGTTTTTCTGGCTTCGGTAAAAAATGTCAGAAGTTAGCAGATTCATTAAATTCAAAACAACTTTCACAAAAACTGCCGTTTTGACCCCTTTCCCAACATTTTACAGAAAACAATGTTTTCTATATAAAATCTACCCCTAATCTTCAGCTTTTCAAGCAACAAGTCGGATTTCAAATCGGGTCTACCAATCTGTAACTAGAGCTATTTTTGTAACCCTTCGCCTGTTTTTCTGGCTTCGGTAAAAAATGTCAGAAGTTAGCAGATTCATTAAATTCAAAACAACTTTCACAAAAACTGCCGTTTTGACCCCTTTCCCAACATTTTACAGAAAACAATGTTTTCTATATAAAATCTACCCCTAATCTTCAGTTTTTCAAGCAACAAGTCGGATTTCAAATCGGGTCTACCAATCTGTAACTAGAGCTATTTTTGTAACCCTTCACCTGTTTTTCTGGCTTCGGTAAAAAATGTCAGAAGTTAGCAGATTCATTAAATTCAAAACAACTTTCACAAAAACTGCCGTTTTGACCCCTTTCCCAACATTTTACAGAAAACAATGTTTTCTATATAAAATCTACCCCTAATCTTCAGCTTTTCAAGCAACAAGTCGGATTTCAAATCGGGTCTACCAATCTGTAACTAGAGCTATTTTTGTAACCCTTCGCCTGTTTTTCTGGCTTCGGTAAAAAATGTCAGAAGTTAGCAGATTCATTAAATTCAAAACAACTTTCACAAAAACTGCCGTTTTGACCCCTTTCCCAACATTTTACAGAAAACAATGTTTTCTATATAAAATCTACCCCTAATCTTCAGCTTTTCAAGCAACAAGTCGGATTTCAAATCGGGTCTACCAATCTGTAACTAGAGCTATTTTTGTAACCCTTCGCCTGTTTTTCTGGCTTCGGTAAAAAATGTCAGAAGTTAGCAGATTCATTAAATTCAAAACAACTTTCACAAAAACTGCCGTTTTGACCCCTTTCCCAACATTTTACAGAAAACAATGTTTTCTATATAAAATCTACCCCTAATCTTCAGTTTTTCAAGCAACAAGTCGGATTTCAAATCGGGTCTACCAATCTGTAACTAGAGCTATTTTTGTAACCCTTCACCTGTTTTTCTGGCTTCGGTAAAAAATGTCAGAAGTTAGCAGATTCATTAAATTCAAAACAACTTTCACAAAAACTGCCGTTTTGACCCCTTTCCCAACATTTTACAGAAAACAATGTTTTCTATATAAAATCTACCCCTAATCTTCAGCTTTTCAAGCAACAAGTCGGATTTCAAATCGGGTCTACCAATCTGTAACTAGAGCTATTTTTGTAACCCTTCGCCTGTTTTTCTGGCTTCGGTAAAAAATGTCAGAAGTTAGCACATTCATTAAATTCAAAACAACTTTCACAAAAACTGCCGTTTTGACCCCTTTCCCAACATTTTACAGAAAACAATGTTTTCTATATAAAATCTACCCCTAATCTTCAGCTTTTCAAGCAACAAGTCGGATTTCAAATCGGGTCTACCAATCTGTAACTAGAGCTATTTTTGTAATCCTTCGCCTGTTTTTCTGGCTTCGGTAAAAAATGTCAGAAGTTAGCAGATTCATTAAATTCAAAACAACTTTCACAAAAACTGCCGTTTTGACCCCTTTCCCAACATTTTACAGAAAACAATGTTTTCTATATAAAATCTACCCCTAATCTTCAGCTTTTCAAGCAACAAGTCGGATTTCAAATCGGGTCTACCAATCTGTAACTAGAGCTATTTTTGTAACCCTTCGCCTGTTTTTCTGGCTTCGGTAAAAAATGTCAGAAGTTAGCAGATTCATTAAATTCAAAACAACTTTCACAAAAACTGCCGTTTTGACCCCTTTCCCAACATTTTACAGAAAACAATGTTTTCTATATAAAATCTACCCCTAGTCTTCAGTTTTTCAAGCAACAAGTCGGATTTCAAATCGGGTCTACCAATCTGTAACTAGAGCTATTTTTGTAACCCTTCGCCTGTTTTTCTGGCTTCGGTAAAAAATGTCAGAAGTTAGCAGATTCATTAAATTCAAAACAACTTTCACAAAAACTGCCGTTTTGACCCCTTTCCCAACATTTTACAGAAAACAACGTTTTCTATATAAAATCTACCCCTAATCTTCAGCTTTTCAAGCAACAAGTCGGATTTCAAATCGGGTCTACCAATCTGTAACTAGAGCTATTTTTGTAACCCTTCGCCTGTTTTTCTGGCTTCGGTAAAAAATGTCAGAAGTTAGCAGATTCATTAAATTCAAAACAACTTTCACAAAAACTGCCGTTTTGACCCCTTTCCCAACATTTTACAGAAAACAATGTTTTCTATATAAAATCTACCCCTAATCTTCAGCTTTTCAAGCAACAAGTCGGATTTCAAATCGGGTCTACCAATCTGTAACTAGAGCTATTTTTGTAACCCTTCGCCTGTTTTTCTGGCTTCGGTAAAAAATGTCAGAAGTTAGCAGATTCATTAAATTCAAAACAACTTTCACAAAAACTGCCGTTTTGACCCCTTTCCCAACATTTTACAGAAAACAATGTTTTCTATATAAAATCTACCCCTAATCTTCAGCTTTTCAAGCAACAAGTCGGATTTCAAATCGGGTCTACCAATCTGTAACTAGAGCTATTTTTGTAACCCTTCGCCTGTTTTTCTGGCTTCGGTAAAAAATGTCAGAAGTTAGCACATTCATTAAATTCAAAACAACTTTCACAAAAACTGCCGTTTTGACCCCTTTCCCAACATTTTACAGAAAACAATGTTTTCTATATAAAATCTACCCCTAATCTTCAGCTTTTCAAGCAACAAGTCGGATTTCAAATCGGGTCTACCAATCTGTAACTAGAGCTATTTTTGTAACCCTTCGCCTGTTTTTCTGGCTTCGGTAAAAAATGTCAGAAGTTAGCAGATTCATTAAATTCAAAACAACTTTCACAAAAACTGCCGTTTTGACCCCTTTCCCAACATTTTACAGAAAACAATGTTTTCTATATAAAATCTACCCCTAATCTTCAGCTTTTCAAGCAACAAGTCGGATTTCAAATCGGGTCTACCAATCTGTAACTAGAGCTATTTTTGTAACCCTTCGCCTGTTTTTCTGGCTTCGGTAAAAAATGTCAGAAGTTAGCAGATTCATTAAATTCAAAACAACTTTCACAAAAACTGCCGTTTTGACCCCTTTCCCAACATTTTACAGAAAACAATGTTTTCTATATAAAATCTACCCCTAATCTTCAGTTTTTCAAGCAACAAGTCGGATTTCAAATCGGGTCTACCAATCTGTAACTAGAGCTATTTTTGTAACCCTTCGCCTGTTTTTCTGGCTTCGGTAAAAAATGTCAGAAGTTAGCAGATTCATTAAATTCAAAACAACTTTCACAAAAACTGCCGTTTTGACCCCTTTCCCAACATTTTACAGAAAACAACGTTTTCTATATAAAATCTACCCCTAATCTTCAGCTTTTCAAGCAACAAGTCGGATTTCAAATCGGGTCTACCAATCTGTAACTAGAGCTATTTTTGTAACCCTTCGCCTGTTTTTCTGGCTTCGGTAAAAAATGTCAGAAGTTAGCAGATTCATTAAATTCAAAACAACTTTCACAAAAACTGCCGTTTTGATCCTTTCCCAACATTTTACAGAAAACAATGTTTTCTATATAAAATCTACCCCTAATCTTCAGTTTTTCAAGCAACAAGTCGGATTTCAAATCGGGTCTACCAATCTGTAACTAGAGCTATTTTTGTAACCCTTCACCTGTTTTTCTGGCTTCGGTAAAAAATGTCAGAAGTTAGCAGATTCATTAAATTCAAAACAACTTTCACAAAAACTGCCGTTTTGACCCCTTTCCCAACATTTTACAGAAAACAATGTTTTCTATATAAAATCTACCCCTAATCTTCAGCTTTTCAAGCAACAAGTCGGATTTCAAATCGGGTCTACCAATCTGTAACTAGAGCTATTTTTGTAACCCTTCGCCTGTTTTTCTGGCTTCGGTAAAAAATGTCAGAAGTTAGCAGATTCATTAAATTCAAAACAACTTTCACAAAAACTGCCGTTTTGACCCCTTTCCCAACATTTTACAGAAAACAATGTTTTCTATATAAAATCTACCCCTAATCTTCAGCTTTTCAAGCAACAAGTCGGATTTCAAATCGGGTCTACCAATCTGTAACTAGAGCTATTTTTGTAACCCTTCGCCTGTTTTTCTGGCTTCGGTAAAAAATGTCAGAAGTTAGCAGATTCATTAAATTCAAAACAACTTTCACAAAAACTGCCGTTTTGACCCCTTTCCCAACATTTTACAGAAAACAATGTTTTCTATATAAAATCTACCCCTAATCTTCAGCTTTTCAAGCAACAAGTCGGATTTCAAATCGGGTCTACCAATCTGTAACTAGAGCTATTTTTGTAACCCTTCGCCTGTTTTTCTGGCTTCGGTAAAAAATGTCAGAAGTTAGCAGATTCATTAAATTCAAAACAACTTTCACAAAAACTGCCGTTTTGATCCTTTCCCAACATTTTACAGAAAACAATGTTTTCTATATAAAATCTACCCCTAATCTTCAGTTTTTCAAGCAACAAGTCGGATTTCAAATCGGGTCTACCAATCTGTAACTAGAGCTATTTTTGTAACCCTTCACCTGTTTTTCTGGCTTCGGTAAAAAATGTCAGAAGTTAGCAGATTCATTAAATTCAAAACAACTTTCACAAAAACTGCCGTTTTGACCCCTTTCCCAACATTTTACAGAAAACAATGTTTTCTATATAAAATCTACCCCTAATCTTCAGCTTTTCAAGCAACAAGTCGGATTTCAAATCGGGTCTACCAATCTGTAACTAGAGCTATTTTTGTAACCCTTCGCCTGTTTTTCTGGCTTCGGTAAAAAATGTCAGAAGTTAGCAGATTCATTAAATTCAAAACAACTTTCACAAAAACTGCCGTTTTGACCCCTTTCCCAACATTTTACAGAAAACAATGTTTTCTATATAAAATCTACCCCTAATCTTCAGTTTTTCAAGCAACAAGTCGGATTTCAAATCGGGTCTACCAATCTGTAACTAGAGCTATTTTTGTAACCCTTCACCTGTTTTTCTGGCTTCGGTAAAAAATGTCAGAAGTTAGCAGATTCATTAAATTCAAAACAACTTTCACAAAAACTGCCGTTTTGACCCCTTTCCCAACATTTTACAGAAAACAATGTTTTCTATATAAAATCTACCCCTAATCTTCAGCTTTTCAAGCAACAAGTCGGATTTCAAATCGGGTCTACCAATCTGTAACTAGAGCTATTTTTGTAACCCTTCGCCTGTTTTTCTGGCTTCGGTAAAAAATGTCAGAAGTTAGCAGATTCATTAAATTCAAAACAACTTTCACAAAAACTGCCGTTTTGACCCCTTTCCCAACATTTTACAGAAAACAATGTTTTCTATATAAAATCTACCCCTAATCTTCAGCTTTTCAAGCAACAAGTCGGATTTCAAATCGGGTCTACCAATCTGTAACTAGAGCTATTTTTGTAACCCTTCGCCTGTTTTTCTGGCTTCGGTAAAAAATGTCAGAAGTTAGCAGATTCATTAAATTCAAAACAACTTTCACAAAAACTGCCGTTTTGACCCCTTTCCCAAAAATTTTCAGAAAACAATGTTTTCTATATAAAATCTACCCCTAATCTTCAGTTTTTCAAGCAACAAGTCGGATTTCAAATCGGGTCTACCAATCTGTAACTAGAGCTATTTTTGTAACCCTTCACCTGTTTTTCTGGCTTCGGTAAAAAATGTCATAAGTTAGCAGATTCATTAAATTCAAAACAACTTTCACAAAAACTGCCGTTTTGACCCCTTTCCCAACATTTTACAGAAAACAATGTTTTCTATATAAAATCTACCCCTAATCTTCAGCTTTTCAAGCAACAAGTCGGATTTCAAATCAGGTCTACCAATATGTAACTAGACCTATTTTTGTAACCCTTCGCCTGTTTTTCTGGCTTCGGTAAAAAATGTCAGAAGTTAGCACATTCATTAAATTCAAAACAACTTTCACAAAAACTGCCGTTTTGACCCCTTTCCCAACATTTTACAGAAAACAATGTTTTCTATATAAAATCTACCCCTAATCTTCAGCTTTTCAAGCAACAAGTCGGATTTCAAATCGGGTCTACCAATCTGTAACTAGAGCTATTTTTGTAACCCTTCGCCTGTTTTTCTGGCTTCGGTAAAAAATGTCAGAAGTTAGCAGATTCATTAAATTCAAAACAACTTTCACAAAAACTGCCGTTTTGACCCCTCCCAACATTTTACAGAAAACAATGTTTTCTATATAAAATCTACCCCTAATCTTCAGTTTTTCAAGCAACAAGTCGGATTTCAAATCGGGTCTACCAATCTGTAACTAGAGCTATTTTTGTAACCCTTCGCCTGTTTTTCTGGCTTCGGTAAAAAATGTCAGAAGTTAGCAGATTCATTAAATTCAAAACAACTTTCACAAAAACTGCCGTTTTGATCCTTTCCCAACATTTTACAGAAAACAATGTTTTCTATATAAAATCTACCCCTAATCTTCTGCTTTTCAAGCAACAAGTCGGATTTCAAATCGGGTCTACCAATCTGTAACTAGAGCTATTTTTGTAACCCTTCGCCTGTTTTTCTGGCTTCGGTAAAAAATGTCAGAAGTTAGCAGATTCATTAAATTCAAAACAACTTTCACAAAAACTGCCATTTTGACCCCTTTCCCAAAAATTTTCAGAAAACAATGTTTTCTATATAAAATCTACCCCTAATCTTCAGTTTTTCAAGCAACAAGTCGGATTTCAAATCGGGTCTACCAATCTGTAACTAGAGCTATTTTTGTAATCCTTCGCCTGTTTTTCTGGCTTCGGTAAAAAATGTCAGAAGTTAGCAGATTCATTAAATTCAAAACATTTTACAGAAAACAATGTTTTCTATATAAAATCTACCCCTAATCTTCAGCTTTTCAAGCAACAAGTCGGATTTCAAATCGGGTCTAACAATCTGTAACTAGAGCTATTTTTGTAACCCTTCGCCTGTTTTTCTGGCTTCGGTAAAAAATGTCAGAAGTTAGCAGATTCATTAAATTCAAAACAACTTTCACAAAAACTGCCGTTTTGATCCTTTCCCAACATTTTACAGAAAACAATGTTTTCTATATAAAATCTACCCCTAATCTTCTGCTTTTCAAGCAACAAGTCGGATTTCAAATCGGGTCTACCAATCTGTAACTAGAGCTATTTTTGTAACCCTTCACCTGTTTTTCTGGCTTCGGTAAAAAATGTCAGAAGTTAGCAGATTCATTAAATTCAAAACAACTTTCACAAAAACTGCCGTTTTGACCCCTTTCCCAACATTTTACAGAAAACAATGTTTTCTATATAAAATCTACCCCTAATCTTCAGCTTTTCAAGCAACAAGTCGGATTTCAAATCGGGTCTACCAATCTGTAACTAGAGCTATTTTTGTAACCCTTCGCCTGTTTTTCTGGCTTCGGTAAAAAATGTCAGAAGTTAGCAGATTAATTAAATTCAAAACAACTTTCACAAAAACTGCCGTTTTGACCCCTTTCCCAACATTTTACAGAAAACAATGTTTTCTATATAAAATCTACCCCTAATCTTCAGTTTTTCAAGCAACAAGTCGGATTTCAAATCGGGTCTACCAATCTGTAACTAGAGCTATTTTTGTAACCCTTCACCTGTTTTTCTGGCTTCGGTAAAAAATGTCAGAAGTTAGCAGATTCATTAAATTCAAAACAACTTTCACAAAAACTGCCGTTTTGACCCCTTTCCCAACATTTTACAGAAAACAATGTTTTCTATATAAAATCTACCCCTAATCTTCAGCTTTTCAAGCAACAAGTCGGATTTCAAATCGGGTCTACCAATCTGTAACTAGAGCTATTTTTGTAACCCTTCACCTGTTTTTCTGGCTTCGGTAAAAAATGTCAGAAGTTAGCAGATTCATTAAATTCAAAACAACTTTCACAAAAACTGCCGTTTTGACCCCTTTCCCAACATTTTACAGAAAACAATGTTTTCTATATAAAATCTACCCCTAATCTTCAGCTTTTCAAGCAACAAGTCGGATTTCAAATCGGGTCTACCAATCTGTAACTAGAGCTATTTTTGTAACCCTTCGCCTGTTTTTCTGGCTTCGGTAAAAAATGTCAGAAGATAGCAGATTCATTAAATTCAAAACAACTTTCACAAAAACTGCCGTTTTGACCCCTTTCCCAAAAAATTTCAGAAAACAATGTTTTCTATATAAAATCTACCCCTAATCTTCAGTTTTTCAAGCAACAAGTCGGATTTCAAATCGGGTCTACCAATCTGTAACTAGAGCTATTTTTGTAACCCTTCACCTGTTTTTCTGGCTTCGGTAAAAAATGTCATAAGTTAGCAGATTCATTAAATTCAAAACAACTTTCACAAAAACTGCCGTTTTGACCCCTTTCCCAACATTTTACAGAAAACAATGTTTTCTATATAAAATCTACCCCTAATCTTCAGCTTTTCAAGCAACAAGTCGGATTTCAAATCAGGTCTACCAATATGTAACTAGACCTATTTTTGTAACCCTTCGCCTGTTTTTCTGGCTTCGGTAAAAAATGTCAGAAGTTAGCACATTCATTAAATTCAAAACAACTTTCACAAAAACTGCCGTTTTGACCCCTTTCCCAACATTTTACAGAAAACAATGTTTTCTATATAAAATCTACCCCTAATCTTCAGCTTTTCAAGCAACAAGTCGGATTTCAAATCGGGTCTACCAATCTGTAACTAGAGCTATTTTTGTAACCCTTCGCCTGTTTTTCTGGCTTCGGTAAAAAATGTCAGAAGTTAGCAGATTCATTAAATTCAAAACAACTTTCACAAAAACTGCCGTTTTGACCCCTCCCAACATTTTACAGAAAACAATGTTTTCTATATAAAATCTACCCCTAATCTTCAGTTTTTCAAGCAACAAGTCGGATTTCAAATCGGGTCTACCAATCTGTAACTAGAGCTATTTTTGTAACCCTTCGCCTGTTTTTCTGGCTTCGGTAAAAAATGTCAGAAGTTAGCAGATTCATTAAATTCAAAACAACTTTCACAAAAACTGCCGTTTTGATCCTTTCCCAACATTTTACAGAAAACAATGTTTTCTATATAAAATCTACCCCTAATCTTCTGCTTTTCAAGCAACAAGTCGGATTTCAAATCGGGTCTACCAATCTGTAACTAGAGCTATTTTTGTAACCCTTCGCCTGTTTTTCTGGCTTCGGTAAAAAATGTCAGAAGTTAGCAGATTCATTAAATTCAAAACAACTTTCACAAAAACTGCCATTTTGACCCCTTTCCCAAAAATTTTCAGAAAACAATGTTTTCTATATAAAATCTACCCCTAATCTTCAGTTTTTCAAGCAACAAGTCGGATTTCAAATCGGGTCTACCAATCTGTAACTAGAGCTATTTTTGTAACCCTTCACCTGTTTTTCTGGCTTCGGTAAAAAATGTCAGAAGTTAGCAGATTCATTAAATTCAAAACAACTTTCACAAAAACTGCCGTTTTGACCCCTTTCCCAACATTTTACAGAAAACAATGTTTTCTATATAAAATCTACCCCTAATCTTCAGCTTTTCAAGCAACAAGTCAGATTTCAAATCAGGTCTACCAATCTGTAACTAGAGCTATTTTTGTAACCCTTCGCCTGTTTTTCTGGCTTCGGTAAAAAATGTCAGAAGTTAGCACATTCATTAAATTCAAAACAACTTTCACAAAAACTGCCGTTTTGACCCCTTTCCCAACATTTTACAGAAAACAATGTTTTCTATATAAAATCTACCCCTAATCTTCAGCTTATCAAGCAACAAGTCGGATTTCAAATCGGGTCTACCAATCTGTAACTAGAGCTATTTTTGTAATCCTTCGCCTGTTTTTCTGGCTTCGGTAAAAAATGTCAGAAGTTAGCAGATTCATTAAATTCAAAACATTTTACAGAAAACAATGTTTTCTATATAAAATCTACCCCTAATCTTCAGCTTTTCAAGCAACAAGTCGGATTTCAAATCGGGTCTAACAATCTGTAACTAGAGCTATTTTTGTAACCCTTCGCCTGTTTTTCTGGCTTCGGTAAAAAATGTCAGAAGTTAGCAGATTCATTAAATTCAAAACAACTTTCACAAAAACTGCCGTTTTGATCCTTTCCCAACATTTTACAGAAAACAATGTTTTCTATATAAAATCTACCCCTAATCTTCTGCTTTTCAAGCAACAAGTCGGATTTCAAATCGGGTCTACCAATCTGTAACTAGAGCTATTTTTGTAACCCTTCACCTGTTTTTCTGGCTTCGGTAAAAAATGTCAGAAGTTAGCAGATTCATTAAATTCAAAACAACTTTCACAAAAACTGCCGTTTTGACCCCTTTCCCAACATTTTACAGAAAACAATGTTTTCTATATAAAATCTACCCCTAATCTTCAGCTTTTCAAGCAACAAGTCGGATTTCAAATCGGGTCTACCAATCTGTAACTAGAGCTATTTTTGTAACCCTTCGCCTGTTTTTCTGGCTTCGGTAAAAAATGTCAGAAGTTAGCAGATTCATTAAATTCAAAACAACTTTCACAAAAACTGCCGTTTTGACCCCTTTCCCAACATTTTACAGAAAACAATGTTTTCTATATAAAATCTACCCCTAATCTTCAGTTTTTCAAGCAACAAGTCGGATTTCAAATCGGGTCTACCAATCTGTAACTAGAGCTATTTTTGTAACCCTTCACCTGTTTTTCTGGCTTCGGTAAAAAATGTCAGAAGTTAGCAGATTCATTAAATTCAAAACAACTTTCACAAAAACTGCCGTTTTGACCCCTTTCCCAACATTTTACAGAAAACAATGTTTTCTATATAAAATCTACCCCTAATCTTCAGCTTTTCAAGCAACAAGTCGGATTTCAAATCGGGTCTACCAATCTGTAACTAGAGCTATTTTTGTAACCCTTCACCTGTTTTTCTGGCTTCGGTAAAAAATGTCAGAAGTTAGCAGATTCATTAAATTCAAAACAACTTTCACAAAAACTGCCGTTTTGACCCCTTTCCCAACATTTTACAGAAAACAATGTTTTCTATATAAAATCTACCCCTAATCTTCAGCTTTTCAAGCAACAAGTCGGATTTCAAATCGGGTCTACCAATCTGTAACTAGAGCTATTTTTGTAACCCTTCGCCTGTTTTTCTGGCTTCGGTAAAAAATGTCAGAAGATAGCAGATTCATTAAATTCAAAACAACTTTCACAAAAACTGCCGTTTTGACCCCTTTCCCAAAAATTTTCAGAAAACAATGTTTTCTATATAAAATCTACCCCTAATCTTCAGTTTTTCAAGCAACAAGTCGGATTTCAAATCGGGTCTACCAATCTGTAACTAGAGCTATCTTTGTAACCCTTCACCTGTTTTTCTGGCTTCGGTAAAAAATGTCATAAGTTAGCAGATTCATTAAATTCAAAACAACTTTCACAAAAACTGCCGTTTTGACCCCTTTCCCAACATTTTACAGAAAACAATGTTTTCTATATAAAATCTACCCCTAATCTTCAGCTTTTCAAGCAACAAGTCGGATTTCAAATCAGGTCTACCAATATGTAACTAGAGCTATTTTTGTAACCCTTCGCCTGTTTTTCTGGCTTCGGAAAAAAATGTCAGAAGTTAGCACATTCATTAAATTCAAAACAACTTTCACAAAAACTGCCGTTTTGACCCCTTTCCCAACATTTTACAGAAAACAATGTTTTCTATATAAAATCTACCCCTAATCTTCTGCTTTTCAAGCAACAAGTCGGATTTCAAATCGGGTCTACCAATCTGTAACTAGAGCTATTTTTGTAACCCTTCACCTGTTTTTCTGGCTTCGGTAAAAAATGTCAGAAGTTAGCAGATTCATTAAATTCAAAACAACTTTCACAAAAACTGCCGTTTTGACCCCTTTCCCAACATTTTACAGAAAACAATGTTTTCTATATAAAATCTACCCCTAATCTTCAGCTTTTCAAGCAACAAGTCGGATTTCAAATCGGGTCTACCAATCTGTAACTAGAGCTATTTTTGTAACCCTTCGCCTGTTTTTCTGGCTTCGGTAAAAAATGTCAGAAGTTAGCAGATTCATTAAATTCAAAACAACTTTCACAAAAACTGCCGTTTTGACCCCTTTCCCAACATTTTACAGAAAACAATGTTTTCTATATAAAATCTACCCCTAATCTTCAGTTTTTCAAGCAACAAGTCGGATTTCAAATCGGGTCTACCAATCTGTAACTAGAGCTATTTTTGTAACCCTTCACCTGTTTTTCTGGCTTCGGTAAAAAATGTCAGAAGTTAGCAGATTCATTAAATTCAAAACAACTTTCACAAAAACTGCCGTTTTGACCCCTTTCCCAACATTTTACAGAAAACAATGTTTTCTATATAAAATCTACCCCTAATCTTCAGCTTTTCAAGCAACAAGTCGGATTTCAAATCGGGTCTACCAATCTGTAACTAGAGCTATTTTTGTAACCCTTCACCTGTTTTTCTGGCTTCGGTAAAAAATGTCAGAAGTTAGCAGATTCATTAAATTCAAAACAACTTTCACAAAAACTGCCGTTTTGACCCCTTTCCCAACATTTTACAGAAAACAATGTTTTCTATATAAAATCTACCCCTAATCTTCAGCTTTTCAAGCAACAAGTCGGATTTCAAATCGGGTCTACCAATCTGTAACTAGAGCTATTTTTGTAACCCTTCGCCTGTTTTTCTGGCTTCGGTAAAAAATGTCAGAAGATAGCAGATTCATTAAATTCAAAACAACTTTCACAAAAACTGCCGTTTTGACCCCTTTCCCAAAAATTTTCAGAAAACAATGTTTTCTATGTAAAATCTACCCCTAATCTTCAGTTTTTCAAGCAACAAGTCGGATTTCAAATCGGGTCTACCAATCTGTAACTAGAGCTATCTTTGTAACCCTTCACCTGTTTTTCTGGCTTCGGTAAAAAATGTCATAAGTTAGCAGATTCATTAAATTCAAAACAACTTTCACAAAAACTGCCGTTTTGACCCCTTTCCCAACATTTTACAGAAAACAATGTTTTCTATATAAAATCTACCCCTAATCTTCAGCTTTTCAAGCAACAAGTCGGATTTCAAATCAGGTCTACCAATATGTAACTAGAGCTATTTTTGTAACCCTTCGCCTGTTTTTCTGGCTTCGGTAAAAAATGTCAGAAGTTAGCACATTCATTAAATTCAAAACAACTTTCACAAAAACTGCCGTTTTGACCCCTTTCCCAACATTTTACAGAAAACAATGTTTTCTATATAAAATCTACCCCTAATCTTCAGCTTTTCAAGCAACAAGTCGGATTTCAAATCGGGTCTACCAATCTGTAACTAGAGCTATTTTTGTAACCCTTCGCCTGTTTTTCTGGCTTCGGTAAAAAATGTCAGAAGTTAGCAGATTCATTAAATTCAAAACAACTTTCACAAAAACTGCCGTTTTGACCCCTTTCCCAACATTTTACAGAAAACAATGTTTTCTATATAAAATCTACCCCTAATCTTCAGTTTTTCAAGCAACAAGTCGGATTTCAAATCGGGTCTACCAATCTGTAACTAGAGCTATTTTTGTAACCCTTCACCTGTTTTTCTGGCTTCGGTAAAAAATGTCAGAAGTTAGCAGATTCATTAAATTCAAAACAACTTTCACAAAAACTGCCGTTTTGACCCCTTTCCCAACATTTTACAGAAAACAATGTTTTCTATATAAAATCTACCCCTAATCTTCAGCTTTTCAAGCAACAAGTCGGATTTCAAATCGGGTCTACCAATCTGTAACTAGAGCTATTTTTGTAACCCTTCACCTGTTTTTCTGGCTTCGGTAAAAAATGTCAGAAGTTAGCAGATTCATTAAATTCAAAACAACTTTCACAAAAACTGCCGTTTTGACCCCTTTCCCAACATTTTACAGAAAACAATGTTTTCTATATAAAATCTACCCCTAATCTTCAGCTTTTCAAGCAACAAGTCGGATTTCAAATCGGGTCTACCAATCTGTAACTAGAGCTATTTTTGTAACCCTTCGCCTGTTTTTCTGGCTTCGGTAAAAAATGTCAGAAGATAGCAGATTCATTAAATTCAAAACAACTTTCACAAAAACTGCCGTTTTGACCCCTTTCCCAAAAATTTTCAGAAAACAATGTTTTCTATATAAAATCTACCCCTAATCTTCAGTTTTTCAAGCAACAAGTCGGATTTCAAATCGGGTCTACCAATCTGTAACTAGAGCTATCTTTGTAACCCTTCACCTGTTTTTCTGGCTTCGGTAAAAAATGTCATAAGTTAGCAGATTCATTAAATTCAAAACAACTTTCACAAAAACTGCCGTTTTGACCCCTTTCCCAACATTTTACAGAAAACAATGTTTTCTATATAAAATCTACCCCTAATCTTCAGCTTTTCAAGCAACAAGTCGGATTTCAAATCAGGTCTACCAATATGTAACTAGAGCTATTTTTGTAACCCTTCGCCTGTTTTTCTGGCTTCGGTAAAAAATGTCAGAAGTTAGCACATTCATTAAATTCAAAACAACTTTCACAAAAACTGCCGTTTTGACCCCTTTCCCAACATTTTACAGAAAACAATGTTTTCTATATAAAATCTACCCCTAGTCTTCAGCTTTTCAAGCAACAAGTCGGATTTCAAATCGGGTCTACCAATCTGTAACTAGAGCTATTTTTGTAACCCTTCGCCTGTTTTTCTGGCTTCGGTAAAAAATGTCAGAAGTTAGCAGATTCATTAAATTCAAAACAACTTTCACAAAAACTGCCGTTTTGACCCCTCCCAACATTTTACAGAAAACAATGTTTTCTATATAAAATCTACCCCTAATCTTCAGTTTTTCAAGCAACAAGTCGGATTTCAAATCGGGTCTACCAATCTGTAACTAGAGCTATTTTTGTAACCCTTCACCTGTTTTTCTGGCTTCGGTAAAAAATGTCAGAAGTTAGCAGATTCATTAAATTCAAAACAACTTTCACAAAAACTGCCGTTTTGACCCCTTTCCCAACATTTTACAGAAAACAATGTTTTCTATATAAAATCTACCCCTAATCTTCAGCTTTTCAAGCAACAAGTCGGATTTCAAATCGGGTCTACCAATCTGTAACTAGAGCTATTTTTGTAACCCTTCGCCTGTTTTTCTGGCTTCGGTAAAAAATGTCAGAAGTTAGCAGATTCATTAAATTCAAAACAACTTTCACAAAAACTGCCGTTTTCTATATAAAATCTACCCCTAATCTTCAGCTTTTCAAGCAACAAGTCGGATTTCAAATCGGGTCTAACAATCTGTAACTAGAGCTATTTTTGTAACCCTTCGCCTGTTTTCTGGCTTCGGTAAAAAATGTCAGAAGTTAGCAGATTCATTAAATTCAAAACAACTTTCACAAAAACTGCCGTTTTGATCCTTTCCCAACATTTTACAGAAAACAATGTTTTCTATATAAAATCTACCCCTAATCTTCAGTTTTTCAAGCAACAAGTCGGATTTCAAATCGGGTCTACCAATCTGTAACTAGAGCTATTTTTGTAACCCTTCACCTGTTTTTCTGGCTTCGGTAAAAAATGTCAGAAGTTAGCAGATTCATTAAATTCAAAACAACTTTCACAAAAACTGCCGTTTTGACCCCTTTCCCAACATTTTACAGAAAACAATGTTTTCTATATAAAATCTACCCCTAATCTTCAGCTTTTCAAGCAACAAGTCGGATTTCAAATCAGGTCTACCAATCTGTAACTAGAGCTATTTTTGTAACCCTTCGCCTGTTTTTCTGGCTTCGGTAAAAAATGTCAGAAGTTAGCACATTCATTAAATTCAAAACAACTTTCACAAAAACTGCCGTTTTGACCCATTTCCCAACATTTTACAGAAAACAATGTTTTCTATATAAAATCTACCCCTAATCTTCAGCTTTTCAAGCAACAAGTCGGATTTCAAATCGGGTCTACCAATCTGTAACTAGAGCTATTTTTGTAATCCTTCGCCTGTTTTTCTGGCTTCGGTAAAAAATGTCAGAAGTTAGCAGATTCATTAAATTCAAAACATTTTACAGAAAACAATGTTTTCTATATAAAATCTACCCCTAATCTTCAGCTTTTCAAGCAACAAGTCGGATTTCAAATCGGGTCTAACAATCTGTAACTAGAGCTATTTTTGTAACCCTTCACCTGTTTTTCTGGCTTCGGTAAAAAATGTCAGAAGTTAGCAGATTCATTAAATTCAAAACAACTTTCACAAAAACTGCCGTTTTGACCCCTTTCCCAACATTTTACAGAAAACAATGTTTTCTATATAAAATCTACCCCTAGTCTTCAGTTTTTCAAGCAACAAGTCGGATTTCAAATCAGGTCTACCAATCTGTAACTAGAGCTATTTTTGTAACCCTTCGCCAGTTTTTCTGGCTTCGGTAAAAAATGTCAGAAGTTAGCACATTCATTAAATTCAAAACAACTTTCACAAAAACTGCCGTTTTTACCCCTTTCCCAACATTTTACAGAAAACAACGTTTTCTAAATAAAATCTACCCCTAATCTTCAGCTTTTCAAGCAACAAGTCGGATTTCAAATCGGGTCTACCAATCTGTAACTAGAGCTATTTTTGTAATCCTTCGCCTGTTTTTCTGGCTTCGGTAAAAAATGTCAGAAGTTAGCAGATTCATTAAATTCAAAACATTTTACAGAAAACAATGTTTTCTATATAAAATCTACCCCTAATCTTCAGCTTTTCAAGCAACAAGTCGGATTTCAAATCGGGTCTACCAATCTGTAACTAGAGCTATTTTTGTAACCCTTCGCCTGTTTTTCTGGCTTCTGTAAAAAATGTCAGAAGTTAGCAGATTCATTAAATTCAAAACAACTTTCACAAAAACTGCCGTTTTGACCCCTTTCCCAACATTTTACAGAAAACAATGTTTTCTATATAAAATCTACCCCTAATCTTCAGCTTTTCAAGCAACAAGTCGGATTTCAAATCGGGTCTACCAATCTGTAACTAGAGCTATTTTTGTAACCCTTCGCCTGTTTTTCTGGCTTCGGTAAAAAATGTCAGAAGTTAGCACATTCATTAAATTCAAAACAACTTTCACAAAAACTGCCGTTTTTACCCCTTTCCCAACATTTTACAGAAAACAATGTTTTCTAAATAAAATCTACCCCTAATCTTCAGCTTTTCAAGCAACAAGTCGGATTTCAAATCGGGTCTACCAATCTGTTACTAGAGCTATTTTTGTAATCCTTCGCCTGTTTTTCTGGCTTCGGTAAAAAATGTCAGAAGTTAGCAGATTCATTAAATTCAAAACAACTTTCACAAAAACTGCCGTTTTGACCCCTTTCCCAAAAATTTTCAGAAAACAATGTTTTCTATATAAAATCTACCCCTAATCTTCAGTTTTTCAAGCAACAAGTCGGATTTCAAATCGGGTCTACCAATCTGTAACTAGAGCTATTTTTGTAACCCTTCACCTGTTTTTCTGGCTTCGGTAAAAAATGTCAGAAGTTAGCAGATTCATTAAATTCAAAACAACTTTCACAAAAACTGCCGTTTTGACCCCTTTCCCAACATTTTACAGAAAACAATGTTTTCTATATAAAATCTACCCCTAATCTTCAGTTTTTCAAGCAACAAGTCGGATTTCAAATCAGGTCTACCAATCTGTAACTAGAGCTATTTTTGTAACCCTTCGCCTGTTTTTCTGGCTTCGGTAAAAAATGTCAGAAGTTAGCACATTCATTAAATTCAAAACAACTTTCACAAAAACTGCCGTTTTTACCCCTTTCCCAACATTTTACAGAAAACAACGTTTTCTAAATAAAATCTACCCCTAATCTTCAGCTTTTCAAGCAACAAGTCGGATTTCAAATCGGGTCTACCAATCTGTAACTAGAGCTATTTTTGTAATCCTTCGCCTGTTTTTCTGGCTTCGGTAAAAAATGTCAGAAGTTAGCAGATTCATTAAATTCAAAACATTTTACAGAAAACAATGTTTTCTATATAAAATCTACCCCTAATCTTCAGCTTTTCAAGCAACAAGTCGGATTTCAAATCGGGTCTACCAATCTGTAACTAGAGCTATTTTTGTAACCCTTCGCCTGTTTTTCTGGCTTCTGTAAAAAATGTCAGAAGTTAGCAGATTCATTAAATTCAAAACAACTTTCACAAAAACTGCCGTTTTGACCCCTTTCCCAACATTTTACAGAAAACAATGTTTTCTATATAAAATCTACCCCTAATCTTCAGCTTTTCAAGCAACAAGTCGGATTTCAAATCGGGTCTACCAATCTGTAACTAGAGCTATTTTTGTAATCCTTCGCCTGTTTTTCTGGCTTCGGTAAAAAATGTCAGAAGTTAGCAGATTCATTAAATTCAAAACAACTTTCACAAAAACTGCCGTTTTGATCCTTTCCCAACATTTTACAGAAAACAATGTTTTCTATATAAAATCTACCCCTAATCTTCTGCTTTTCAAGCAACAAGTCGGATTTCAAATCGGGTCTACCAATCTGTAACTAGAGCTATTTTTGTAACCCTTCGCCTGTTTTTCTGGCTTCGGTAAAAAATGTCAGAAGTTAGCAGATTCATTAAATTCAAAACAACTTTCACAAAAACTGCCGTTTTGACCCCTCCCAACATTTTACAGAAAACAATGTTTTCTATATAAAATCTACCCCTAATCTTCAGTTTTTCAAGCAACAAGTCGGATTTCAAATCGGGTCTACCAATCTGTAACTAGAGCTATTTTTGTAACCCTTCACCTGTTTTTCTGGCTTCGGTAAAAAATGTCAGAAGTTAGCAGATTCATTAATTTCAAAACATTTTACAGAAAACAATGTTTTCTATATAAAATCTACCCCTAATCTTCAGCTTTTCAAGCAACAAGTCGGATTTCAAATCGGGTCTAACAATCTGTAACTAGAGCTATTTTTGTAACCCTTCGCCTGTTTTTCTGGCTTCGGTAAAAAATGTCAGAAGTTAGCAGATTCATTAAATTCAAAACAACTTTCACAAAAACTGCCGTTTTGACCCCTTTCCCAACATTTTACAGAAAACAATGTTTTCTATATAAAATCTACCCCTAATCTTCAGCTTTTCAAGCAACAAGTCGGATTTCAAATCGGGTCTACCAATCTGTAACTAGAGCTATTTTTGTAATCCTTCGCCTGTTTTTCTGGCTTCGGTAAAAAATGTCAGAAGTTAGCAGATTCATTAAATTCAAAACATTTTACAGAAAACAATGTTTTCTATATAAAATCTACCCCTAATCTTCAGCTTTTCAAGCAACAAGTCGGATTTCAAATCGGGTCTACCAATCTGTAACTAGAGCTATTTTTGTAATCCTTCGCCTGTTTTTCTGGCTTCGGTAAAAAATGTCAGAAGTTAGCAGATTCATTAAATTCAAAACAACTTTCACAAAAACTGCCGTTTTGATCCTTTCCCAACATTTTACAGAAAACAATGTTTTCTATATAAAATCTACCCCTAATCTTCTGCTTTTCAAGCAACAAGTCGGATTTCAAATCGGGTCTACCAATCTGTAACTAGAGCTATTTTTGTAACCCTTCGCCTGTTTTTCTGGCTTCGGTAAAAAATGTCAGAAGTTAGCAGATTCATTAAATTCAAAACAACTTTCACAAAAACTGCCGTTTTGACCCCTCCCAACATTTTACAGAAAACAATGTTTTCTATATAAAATCTACCCCTAATCTTCAGTTTTTCAAGCAACAAGTCGGATTTCAAATCGGGTCTACCAATCTGTAACTAGAGCTATTTTTGTAACCCTTCGCCTGTTTTTCTGGCTTCGGTAAAAAATGTCAGAAGTTAGCAGATTCATTAATTTCAAAACATTTTACAGAAAACAATGTTTTCTATATAAAATCTACCCCTAATCTTCAGCTTTTCAAGCAACAAGTCGGATTTCAAATCGGGTCTAACAATCTGTAACTAGAGCTATTTTTGTAACCCTTCGCCTGTTTTTCTGGCTTCGGTAAAAAATGTCAGAAGTTAGCAGATTCATTAAATTCAAAACAACTTTCACAAAAACTGCCGTTTTGACCCCTTTCCCAACATTTTACAGAAAACAATGTTTTCTATATAAAATCTACCCCTAATCTTCAGCTTTTCAAGCAACAAGTCGGATTTCAAATCGGGTCTACCAATCTGTAACTAGAGCTATTTTTGTAATCCTTCGCCTGTTTTTCTGGCTTCGGTAAAAAATGTCAGAAGTTAGCAGATTCATTAAATTCAAAACATTTTACAGAAAACAATGTTTTCTATATAAAATCTACCCCTAATCTTCAGCTTTTCAAGCAACAAGTCGGATTTCAAATCGGGTCTACCAATCTGTAACTAGAGCTATTTTTGTAATCCTTCGCCTGTTTTTCTGGCTTCGGTAAAAAATGTCAGAAGTTAGCAGATTCATTAAATTCAAAACAACTTTCACAAAAACTGCCGTTTTGATCCTTTCCCAACATTTTACAGAAAACAATGTTTTCTATATAAAATCTACCCCTAATCTTCTGCTTTTCAAGCAACAAGTCGGATTTCAAATCGGGTCTACCAATCTGTAACTAGAGCTATTTTTGTAACCCTTCGCCTGTTTTTCTGGCTTCGGTAAAAAATGTCAGAAGTTAGCAGATTCATTAAATTCAAAACAACTTTCACAAAAACTGCCGTTTTGACCCCTCCCAACATTTTACAGAAAACAATGTTTTCTATATAAAATCTACCCCTAATCTTCAGTTTTTCAAGCAACAAGTCGGATTTCAAATCGGGTCTACCAATCTGTAACTAGAGCTATTTTTGTAACCCTTCACCTGTTTTTCTGGCTTCGGTAAAAAATGTCAGAAGTTAGCAGATTCATTCAATTCAAAACATTTTACAGAAAACAATGTTTTCTATATAAAATCTACCCCTAATCTTCAGCTTTTCAAGCAACAAGTCGGATTTCAAATCGGGTCTACCAATCTGTAACTAGAGCTATTTTTGTAACCCTTCGCCTGTTTTTCTGGCTTCGGTAAAAAATGTCAGAAGTTAGCAGATTCATTAAATTCAAAACAACTTTCACAAAAACTGCCGTTTTGACCCCTTTCCCAACATTTTACAGAAAACAATGTTTTCTATATAAAATCTACCCCTAATCTTCAGCTTTTCAAGCAACAAGTCGGATTTCAAATCGGGTCTACCAATCTGTAACTAGAGCTATTTTTGTAATCCTTCGCCTGTTTTTCTGGCTTCGGTAAAAAATGTCAGAAGTTAGCAGATTCATTAAATTCAAAACATTTTACAGAAAACAATGTTTTCTATATAAAATCTACCCCTAATCTTCAGCTTTTCAAGCAACAAGTCGGATTTCAAATCGGGTCTACCAATCTGTAACTAGAGCTATTTTTGTAACCCTTCCGCTGTTTTTCTGGCTTCGGTAAAAAATGTCAGAAGTTAGCAGATTCATTAAATTCAAAACAACCTTCACAAAAACTGCCGTTTTGACCCCTTTCCCAACATTTTACAGAAAACAATGTTTTCTATATAAAATCTACCCCTAATCTTCAGCTTTTCAAGCAACAAGTCGGATTTCAAATCGAGTCTACCAATCTGTAACTAGAGCTATTTTTGTAATCCTTCGCCTGTTTTTCTGGCTTCGGTAAAAAATGTCAGAAGTTAGCAGATTCATTAAATTCAAAACATTTTACAGAAAACAATGTTTTCTATATAAAATCTACCCCTAATCTTCAGCTTTTCAAGCAACAAGTCGGATTTCAAATCGGGTCTACCAATCTGTAACTAGAGCTATTTTTGTAACCCTTCGCCTGTTTTTCTGGCTTCGGTAAAAAATGTCAGAAGTTAGCAGATTCATTAAATTCAAAACAACTTTCACAAAAACTGCCGTTTTGATCCTTTCCCAACATTTTACAGAAAACAATGTTTTCTATATTAAATCTACCCCTAATCTTCTGCTTTTCAAACAACAAGTCGGATTTCAAATCGGGTCTACCAATCTGTAACTAGAGCTATTTTTGTAACCCTTCACCTGTTTTTCTGGCTTCGGTAAAAAATGTCAGAAGTTAGCAGATTCATTAAATTCAAAACAACTTTCACAAAAACTGCCGTTTTGACCCCTCCCAACATTTTACAGAAAACAATGTTTTCTATATAAAATCTACCCCTAATCTTCAGTTTTTCAAGCAACAAGTCGGATTTCAAATCGGGTCTACCAATCTGTAACTAGAGCTATTTTTGTAACCCTTCACCTGTTTTTCTGGCTTCGGTAAAAAATGTCAGAAGTTAGCAGATTCATTAAATTCAAAACAACTTTCACAAAAACTGCCGTTTTGACCCCTTTCCCAACATTTTACAGAAAACAATGTTTTCTATATAAAATCTACCCCTAATCTTCAGCTTTTCAAGCAACAAGTCGGATTTCAAATCGGGTCTACCAATCTGTAACTAGAGCTATTTTTGTAACCCTTCGCCTGTTTTTCTGGCTTCGGTAAAAAATGTCAGAAGTTAGCAGATTCATTAAATTCAAAACAACTTTCACAAAAACTGCCGTTTTGACCCCTCCCAACATTTTACAGAAAACAATGTTTTCTATATAAAATCTACCCCTAATCTTCAGCTTTTCAAGCAACAAGTCGGATTTCAAATCGGGTCTACCAATCTGTAACTAGAGCTATTTTTGTAACCCTTCGCCTGTTTTTCTGGCTTCGGTAAAAAATGCCAGAAGTTAGCAGATTCATTAAATTCAAAACAACTTTCACAAAAACTGCCGTTTTGACCCCTTTCCCAAAAATTTTCAGAAAACAATGTTTTCTATATAAAATCTACCCCTAATCTTCAGCTTTTCAAGCAACAAGTCGGATTTCAAATCGGGTCTACCAATCTGTAACTAGAGCTATTTTTGTAACCCTTCGCCTGTTTTTCATGCTTCGGTAAAAAATGTCAGAAGTTAGCAGATTCATTAAATTCAAAACAACTTTCACAAAAACTGCCGTTTTGACCCCTCCCAACATTTTACAGAAAACAATGTTTTCTATATAAAATCTACCCCTAATCTTCAGCTTTTCAAGCAACAAGTCGGATTTCAAATCGGGTCTACCAATCTGTAACTAGAGCTATTTTTGTAATGCTTCGCCTGTTTTTCTGGCTTCGGTAAAAAATGTCAGAAGTTAGCAGATTCATTAAATTCAAAACAACTTTCACAAAAACTGCCGTTTTGATCCTTTCCCAACATTTTACAGAAAACAATGTTTTCTATATAAAATCTACCCCTAATCTTCTGCTTTTCAAGCAACAAGTCGGATTTCAAATCGGGTCTACCAATCTGTAACTAGAGCTATTTTTGTAACCCTTCGCCTGTTTTTCTGGCTTCGGTAAAAAATGTCAGAAGTTAGCAGATTCATTAAATTCAAAACAACTTTCACAAAAACTGCCGTTTTGACCCCTCCCAACATTTTACAGAAAACAATGTTTTCTATATAAAATCTACCCCTAATCTTCAGTTTTTCAAGCAACAAGTCGGATTTCAAATCGGGTCTACCAATCTGTAACTAGAGCTATTTTTGTAACCCTTCGCCTGTTTTTCTGGCTTCGGTAAAAAATGTCAGAAGTTAGCAGATTCATTCAATTCAAAACAACTTTCACAAAAACTGCCGTTTTGACCCCTTTCCCAACATTTTACAGAAAACAATGTTTTCTATATAAAATCTACCCCTAATCTTCAGCTTTTCAAGCAACAAGTCGGATTTCAAATCGGGTCTACCAATCTGTAACTAGAGCTATTTTTGTAATCCTTCGCCTGTTTTTCTGGCTTCGGTAAAAAATGTCAGAAGTTAGCAGATTCATTAAATTCAAAACATTTTACAGAAAACAATGTTTTCTATATAAAATCTACCCCTAATCTTCAGCTTTTCAAGCAACAAGTCGGATTTCAAATCGGGTCTACCAATCTGTAACTAGAGCTATTTTTGTAACCCTTCGCCTGTTTTTCTGGCTTCGGTAAAAAATGTCAGAAGTTAGCAGATTCATTCAATTCAAAACATTTTACAGAAAACAATGTTTTCTATATAAAATCTACCCCTAATCTTCTGCTTTTCAAGCAACAAGTCGGATTTCAAATCGGGTCTACCAATCTGTAACTAGAGCTATTTTTGTAACCCTTCGCCTGTTTTTCTGGCTTCGGTAAAAAATGTCAGAAGTTAGCAGATTCATTAAATTCAAAACAACTTTCACAAAAACTGCCGTTTTGACCCCTCCCAACATTTTACAGAAAACAATGTTTTCTATATAAAATCTACCCCTAATCTTCAGTTTTTCAAGCAACAAGTCGGATTTCAAATCGGGTCTACCAATCTGTAACTAGAGCTATTTTTGTAACCCTTCACCTGTTTTTCTGGCTTCGGTAAAAAATGTCAGAAGTTAGCAGATTCATTCAATTCAAAACATTTTACAGAAAACAATGTTTTCTATATAAAATCTACCCCTAATCTTCAGCTTTTCAAGCAACAAGTCGGATTTCAAATCGGGTCTACCAATCTGTAACTAGAGCTATTTTTGTAACCCTTCGCCTGTTTTTCTGGCTTCGGTAAAAAATGTCAGAAGTTAGCAGATTCATTAAATTCAAAACAACTTTCACAAAAACTGCCGTTTTGACCCCTTTCCCAACATTTTACAGAAAACAATGTTTTCTATATAAAATCTACCCCTAATCTTCAGCTTTTCAAGCAACAAGTCGGATTTCAAATCGGGTCTACCAATCTGTAACTAGAGCTATTTTTGTAATCCTTCGCCTGTTTTTCTGGCTTCGGTAAAAAATGTCAGAAGTTAGCAGATTCATTAAATTCAAAACAACTTTCACAAAAACTGCCGTTTTGATCCTTTCCCAACATTTTACAGAAAACAATGTTTTCTATATAAAATCTACCCCTAATCTTCTGCTTTTCAAGCAACAAGTCGGATTTCAAATCGGGTCTACCAATCTGTAACTAGAGCTATTTTTGTAACCCTTCGCCTGTTTTTCTGGCTTCGGTAAAAAATGTCAGAAGTTAGCAGATTCATTAAATTCAAAACAACTTTCACAAAAACTGCCGTTTTGACCCCTCCCAACATTTTACAGAAAACAATGTTTTCTATATAAAATCTACCCCTAATCTTCAGTTTTTCAAGCAACAAGTCGGATTTCAAATCGGGTCTACCAATCTGTAACTAGAGCTATTTTTGTAACCCTTCACCTGTTTTTCTGGCTTCGGTAAAAAATGTCAGAAGTTAGCAGATTCATTCAATTCAAAACATTTTACAGAAAACAATGTTTTCTATATAAAATCTACCCCTAATCTTCAGCTTTTCAAGCAACAAGTCGGATTTCAAATCGGGTCTACCAATCTGTAACTAGAGCTATTTTTGTAACCCTTCGCCTGTTTTTCTGGCTTCGGTAAAAAATGTCAGAAGTTAGCAGATTCATTAAATTCAAAACAACTTTCACAAAAACTGCCGTTTTGACCCCTTTCCCAACATTTTACAGAAAACAATGTTTTCTATATAAAATCTACCCCTAATCTTCAGCTTTTCAAGCAACAAGTCGGATTTCAAATCGGGTCTACCAATCTGTAACTAGAGCTATTTTTGTAATCCTTCGCCTGTTTTTCTGGCTTCGGTAAAAAATGTCAGAAGTTAGCAGATTCATTAAATTCAAAACATTTTACAGAAAACAATGTTTTCTATATAAAATCTACCCCTAATCTTCAGCTTTTCAAGCAACAAGTCGGATTTCAAATCGGGTCTACCAATCTGTAACTAGAGCTATTTTTGTAACCCTTCGCCTGTTTTTCTGGCTTCGGTAAAAAATGTCAGAAGTTAGCAGATTCATTCAATTCAAAACATTTTACAGAAAACAATGTTTTCTATATAAAATCTACCCCTAATCTTCTGCTTTTCAAGCAACAAGTCGGATTTCAAATCGGGTCTACCAATCTGTAACTAGAGCTATTTTTGTAACCCTTCGCCTGTTTTTCTGGCTTCGGTAAAAAATGTCAGAAGTTAGCAGATTCATTAAATTCAAAACAACTTTCACAAAAACTGCCGTTTTGACCCCTCCCAACATTTTACAGAAAACAATGTTTTCTATATAAAATCTACCCCTAATCTTCAGTTTTTCAAGCAACAAGTCGGATTTCAAATCGGGTCTACCAATCTGTAACTAGAGCTATTTTTGTAACCCTTCACCTGTTTTTCTGGCTTCGGTAAAAAATGTCAGAAGTTAGCAGATTCATTCAATTCAAAACATTTTACAGAAAACAATGTTTTCTATATAAAATCTACCCCTAATCTTCAGCTTTTCAAGCAACAAGTCGGATTTCAAATCGGGTCTACCAATCTGTAACTAGAGCTATTTTTGTAACCCTTCGCCTGTTTTTCTGGCTTCGGTAAAAAATGTCAGAAGTTAGCAGATTCATTAAATTCAAAACAACTTTCACAAAAACTGCCGTTTTGACCCCTTTCCCAACATTTTACAGAAAACAATGTTTTCTATATAAAATCTACCCCTAATCTTCAGCTTTTCAAGCAACAAGTCGGATTTCAAATCGGGTCTACCAATCTGTAACTAGAGCTATTTTTGTAATCCTTCGCCTGTTTTTCTGGCTTCGGTAAAAAATGTCAGAAGTTAGCAGATTCATTAAATTCAAAACAACTTTCACAAAAACTGCCGTTTTGATCCTTTCCCAACATTTTACAGAAAACAATGTTTTCTATATAAAATCTACCCCTAATCTTCTGCTTTTCAAGCAACAAGTCGGATTTCAAATCGGGTCTACCAATCTGTAACTAGAGCTATTTTTGTAACCCTTCGCCTGTTTTTCTGGCTTCGGTAAAAAATGTCAGAAGTTAGCAGATTCATTAAATTCAAAACAACTTTCACAAAAACTGCCGTTTTGACCCCTCCCAACATTTTACAGAAAACAATGTTTTCTATATAAAATCTACCCCTAATCTTCAGTTTTTCAAGCAACAAGTCGGATTTCAAATCGGGTCTACCAATCTGTAACTAGAGCTATTTTTGTAACCCTTCACCTGTTTTTCTGGCTTCGGTAAAAAATGTCAGAAGTTAGCAGATTCATTCAATTCAAAACATTTTACAGAAAACAATGTTTTCTATATAAAATCTACCCCTAATCTTCAGCTTTTCAAGCAACAAGTCGGATTTCAAATCGGGTCTACCAATCTGTAACTAGAGCTATTTTTGTAACCCTTCGCCTGTTTTTCTGGCTTCGGTAAAAAATGTCAGAAGTTAGCAGATTCATTAAATTCAAAACAACTTTCACAAAAACTGCCGTTTTGACCCCTTTCCCAACATTTTACAGAAAACAATGTTTTCTATATAAAATCTACCCCTAATCTTCAGCTTTTCAAGCAACAAGTCGGATTTCAAATCGGGTCTACCAATCTGTAACTAGAGCTATTTTTGTAATCCTTCGCCTGTTTTTCTGGCTTCGGTAAAAAATGTCAGAAGTTAGCAGATTCATTAAATTCAAAACATTTTACAGAAAACAATGTTTTCTATATAAAATCTACCCCTAATCTTCAGCTTTTCAAGCAACAAGTCGGATTTCAAATCGGGTCTACCAATCTGTAACTAGAGCTATTTTTGTAACCCTTCGCCTGTTTTTCTGGCTTCGGTAAAAAATGTCAGAAGTTAGCAGATTCATTCAATTCAAAACAACTTTCACAAAAACTGCCGTTTTGACCCCTTTCCCAACATTTTACAGAAAACAATGTTTTCTATATAAAATCTACCCCTAATCTTCAGCTTTTCAAGCAACAAGTCGGATTTCAAATCGAGTCTACCAATCTGTAACTAGAGCTATTTTTGTAATCCTTCGCCTGTTTTTCTGGCTTCGGTAAAAAATGTCAGAAGTTAGCAGATTCATTAAATTCAAAACATTTTACAGAAAACAATGTTTTCTATATAAAATCTACCCCTAATCTTCAGCTTTTCAAGCAACAAGTCGGATTTCAAATCGGGTCTACCAATCTGTAACTAGAGCTATTTTTGTAACCCTTCGCCTGTTTTTCTGGCTTCGGTAAAAAATGTCAGAAGTTAGCAGATTCATTAAATTCAAAACAACTTTCACAAAAACTGCCGTTTTGATCCTTTCCCAACATTTTACAGAAAACAATGTTTTCTATATAAAATCTACCCCTAATCTTCTGCTTTTCAAACAACAAGTCGGATTTCAAATCGGGTCTACCAATCTGTAACTAGAGCTATTTTTGTAACCCTTCACCTGTTTTTCTGGCTTCGGTAAAAAATGTCAGAAGTTAGCAGATTCATTAAATTCAAAACAACTTTCACAAAAACTGCCGTTTTGACCCCTCCCAACATTTTACAGAAAACAATGTTTTCTATATAAAATCTACCCCTAATCTTCAGTTTTTCAAGCAACAAGTCGGATTTCAAATCGGGTCTACCAATCTGTAACTAGAGCTATTTTTGTAACCCTTCACCTGTTTTTCTGGCTTCGGTAAAAAATGTCAGAAGTTAGCAGATTCATTAAATTCAAAACAACTTTCACAAAAACTGCCGTTTTGACCCCTTTCCCAACATTTTACAGAAAACAATGTTTTCTATATAAAATCTACCCCTAATCTTCAGCTTTTCAAGCAACAAGTCGGATTTCAAATCGGGTCTACCAATCTGTAACTAGAGCTATTTTTGTAACCCTTCGCCTGTTTTTCTGGCTTCGGTAAAAAATGTCAGAAGTTAGCAGATTCATTAAATTCAAAACAACTTTCACAAAAACTGCCGTTTTGACCCCTCCCAACATTTTACAGAAAACAATGTTTTCTATATAAAATCTACCCCTAATCTTCAGCTTTTCAAGCAACAAGTCGGATTTCAAATCGGGTCTACCAATCTGTAACTAGAGCTATTTTTGTAACCCTTCGCCTGTTTTTCTGGCTTCGGTAAAAAATGTCAGAAGTTAGCAGATTCATTAAATTCAAAACAACTTTCACAAAAACTGCCGTTTTGACCCCTCCCAACATTTTACAGAAAACAATGTTTTCTATATAAAATCTACCCCTAATCTTCAGTTTTTCAAGCAACAAGTCGGATTTCAAATCGGGTCTACCAATCTGTAACTAGAGCTATTTTTGTAACCCTTCGCCTGTTTTTCTGGCTTCGGTAAAAAATGTCAGAAGTTAGCAGATTCATTAAATTCAAAACAACTTTCACAAAAACTGCCGTTTTGACCCCTTTCCCAACATTTTACAGAAAACAATGTTTTCTATATAAAATCTACCCCTAATCTTCAGCTTTTCAAGCAACAAGTCGGATTTCAAATCGAGTCTACCAATCTGTAACTAGAGCTATTTTTGTAATCCTACGCCTGTTTTTCTGGCTTCGGTAAAAAATGTCAGAAGTTAGCAGATTCATTAAATTCAAAACATTTTACAGAAAACAATGTTTTCTATATAAAATCTACCCCTAATCTTCAGCTTTTCAAGCAACAAGTCGGATTTCAAATCGGGTCTACCAATCTGTAACTAGAGCTATTTTTGTAACCCTTCGCCTGTTTTTCTGGCTTCGGTAAAAAATGTCAGAAGTTAGCAGATTCATTAAATTCAAAACAACTTTCACAAAAACTGCCGTTTTGATCCTTTCCCAACATTTTACAGAAAACAATGTTTTCTATATAAAATCTACCCCTAATCTTCTGCTTTTCAAACAACAAGTCGGATTTCAAATCGGGTCTACCAATCTGTAACTAGAGCTATTTTTGTAACCCTTCACCTGTTTTTCTGGCTTCGGTAAAAAATGTCAGAAGTTAGCAGATTCATTAAATTCAAAACAACTTTCACAAAAACTGCCGTTTTGACCCCTTTCCCAACATTTTACAGAAAACAATGTTTTCTATATAAAATCTACCCCTAATCTTCAGCTTTTCAAGCAACAAGTCGGATTTCAAATCGGGTCTACCAATCTGTAACTAGAGCTATTTTTGTAACCCTTCACCTGTTTTTCTGGCTTCGGTAAAAAATGTCAGAAGTTAGCAGATTCATTAAATTCAAAACAACTTTCACAAAAACTGCCGTTTTGACCCCTTTCCCAACATTTTACAGAAAACAATGTTTTCTATATAAAATCTACCCCTAATCTTCAGCTTTTCAAGCAACAAGTCGGATTTCAAATCGGGTCTACCAATCTGTAACTAGAGCTATTTTTGTAACCCTTCGCCTGTTTTTCTGGCTTCTGTAAAAAATGTCAGAAGTTAGCAGATTCATTAAATTCAAAACAACTTTCACAAAAACTGCCGTTTTGACCCCTTTCCCAACATTTTACAGAAAACAATGTTTTCTATATAAAATCTACCCCTAATCTTCAGCTTTTCAAGCAACAAGTCGGATTTCAAATCGGGTCTACCAATCTGTAACTAGAGCTATTTTTGTAACCCTTCGCCTGTTTTTCTGGCTTCGGTAAAAAATGTCAGAAGTTAGCAGATTCATTAAATTCAAAACAACTTTCACAAAAACTGCCGTTTTGACCCCTTTCCCAACATTTTACAGAAAACAATGTTTTCTATATAAAATCTACCCCTAATCTTCAGCTTTTCAAGCAACAAGTCGGATTTCAAATCGGGTCTACCAATCTGTAACTAGAGCTATTTTTGTAACCCTTCGCCTGTTTTTCTGGCTTCGGTAAAAAATGTCAGAAGTTAGCAGATTCATTAAATTCAAAACAACTTTCACAAAAACTGCCGTTTTGACCCTTTTCCCAACATTTTACAGAAAACAATGTTTTCTATATAAAATCTACCCCTAATCTTCAGCTTTTCAAGCAACAAGTCGGATTTCAAATCGGGTCTACCAATCTGTAACTAGAGCTATTTTTGTAACCCTTCGCCTGTTTTTCTGGCTTCGGTAAAAAATGTCAGAAGTTAGCAGATTCATTAAATTCAAAACAACTTTCACAAAAACTGCCGTTTTGACCCCTTTCCCAACATTTTACAGAAAACAATGTTTTCTATATAAAATCTACCCCTAATCTTCAGCTTTTCAAGCAACAAGTCGGATTTCAAATCGGGTCTACCAATCTGTAACTAGAGCTATTTTTGTAACCCTTCGCCTGTTTTTCTGGCTTCGGTAAAAAATGTCAGAAGTTAGCAGATTCATTAAATTCAAAACATTTTACAGAAAACAATGTTTTCTATATAAAATCTACCCCTAATCTTCAGCTTTTCAAGCAACAAGTCGGATTTCAAATCGGGTCTACCAATCTGTAACTAGAGCTATTTTTGTAACCCTTCGCCTGTTTTTCTGGCTTCGGTAAAAAATGTCAGAAGTTAGCAGATTCATTAAATTCAAAACAACTTTCACAAAAACTGCCGTTTTGACCCCTTTCCCAACATTTTACAGAAAACAATGTTTTCTATATAAAATCTACCCCTAATCTTCAGCTTTTCAAGCAACAAGTCGGATTTCAAATCGAGTCTACCAATCTGTAACTAGAGCTATTTTTGTAATCCTTCGCCTGTTTTTCTGGCTTCGGTAAAAAATGTCAGAAGTTAGCAGATTCATTAAATTCAAAACATTTTACAGAAAACAATGTTTTCTATATAAAATCTACCCCTAATCTTCAGCTTTTCAAGCAACAAGTCGGATTTCAAATCGGGTCTACCAATCTGTAACTAGAGCTATTTTTGTAACCCTTCGCCTGTTTTTCTGGCTTCGGTAAAAAATGTCAGAAGTTAGCAGATTCATTAAATTCAAAACAACTTTCACAAAAACTGCCGTTTTGATCCTTTCCCAACATTTTACAGAAAACAATGTTTTCTATATAAAATCTACCCCTAATCTTCTGCTTTTCAAACAACAAGTCGGATTTCAAATCGGGTCTACCAATCTGTAACTAGAGCTATTTTTGTAACCCTTCACCTGTTTTTCTGGCTTCGGTAAAAAATGTCAGAAGTTAGCAGATTCATTAAATTCAAAACAACT
The DNA here is from genome assembly GCF_029448725.1 of Salvelinus fontinalis. Classification (NCBI taxonomy): domain Eukaryota; kingdom Metazoa; phylum Chordata; class Actinopteri; order Salmoniformes; family Salmonidae; genus Salvelinus; species Salvelinus fontinalis. Next base: position 75,073 of record NW_026600558.1, read on the forward strand.
TTCACAAAAACTGCCGTTTTGACCCCTCCCAACATTTTACAGAAAACAATGTTTTCTATATAAAATCTACCCCTAATCTTCAGTTTTTCAAGCAACAAGTCGGATTTCAAATCGGGTCTACCAATCTGTAACTAGAGCTATTTTTGTAACCCTTCACCTGTTTTTCTGGCTTCGGTAAAAAATGTCAGAAGTTAGCAGATTCATTAAATTCAAAACAACTTTCACAAAAACTGCCGTTTTGACCCCTTTCCCAACATTTTACAGAAAACAATGTTTTCTATATAAAATCTACCCCTAATCTTCAGCTTTTCAAGCAACAAGTCGGATTTCAAATCGGGTCTACCAATCTGTAACTAGAGCTATTTTTGTAACCCTTCGCCTGTTTTTCTGGCTTCGGTAAAAAATGTCAGAAGTTAGCAGATTCATTAAATTCAAAACAACTTTCACAAAAACTGCCGTTTTGACCCCTCCCAACATTTTACAGAAAACAATGTTTTCTATATAAAATCTACCCCTAATCTTCAGCTTTTCAAGCAACAAGTCGGATTTCAAATCGGGTCTACCAATCTGTAACTAGAGCTATTTTTGTAACCCTTCGCCTGTTTTTCTGGCTTCGGTAAAAAATGTCAGAAGTTAGCAGATTCATTAAATTCAAAACAACTTTCACAAAAACTGCCGTTTTGACCCCTCCCAACATTTTACAGAAAACAATGTTTTCTATATAAAATCTACCCCTAATCTTCAGTTTTTCAAGCAACAAGTCGGATTTCAAATCGGGTCTACCAATCTGTAACTAGAGCTATTTTTGTAACCCTTCGCCTGTTTTTCTGGCTTCGGTAAAAAATGTCAGAAGTTAGCAGATTCATTAAATTCAAAACAACTTTCACAAAAACTGCCGTTTTGACCCCTTTCCCAACATTTTACAGAAAACAATGTTTTCTATATAAAATCTACCCCTAATCTTCAGCTTTTCAAGCAACAAGTCGGATTTCAAATCGAGTCTACCAATCTGTAACTAGAGCTATTTTTGTAATCCTTCGCCTGTTTTTCTGGCTTCGGTAAAAAATGTCAGAAGTTAGCAGATTCATTAAATTCAAAACATTTTACAGAAAACAATGTTTTCTATATAAAATCTACCCCTAATCTTCAGCTTTTCAAGCAACAAGTCGGATTTCAAATCGGGTCTACCAATCTGTAACTAGAGCTATTTTTGTAACCCTTCGCCTGTTTTTCTGGCTTCGGTAAAAAATGTCAGAAGTTAGCAGATTCATTAAATTCAAAACAACTTTCACAAAAACTGCCGTTTTGATCCTTTCCCAACATTTTACAGAAAACAATGTTTTCTATATAAAATCTACCCCTAATCTTCTGCTTTTCAAACAACAAGTCGGATTTCAAATCGGGTCTACCAATCTGTAACTAGAGCTATTTTTGTAACCCTTCACCTGTTTTTCTGGCTTCGGTAAAAAATGTCAGAAGTTAGCAGATTCATTAAATTCAAAACAACTTTCACAAAAACTGCCGTTTTGACCCCTTTCCCAACATTTTACAGAAAACAATGTTTTCTATATAAAATCTACCCCTAATCTTCAGCTTTTCAAGCAACAAGTCGGATTTCAAATCGGGTCTACCAATCTGTAACTAGAGCTATTTTTGTAACCCTTCACCTGTTTTTCTGGCTTCGGTAAAAAATGTCAGAAGTTAGCAGATTCATTAAATTCAAAACAACTTTCACAAAAACTGCCGTTTTGACCCCTTTCCCAACATTTTACAGAAAACAATGTTTTCTATATAAAATCTACCCCTAATCTTCAGCTTTTCAAGCAACAAGTCGGATTTCAAATCGGGTCTACCAATCTGTAACTAGAGCTATTTTTGTAACCCTTCGCCTGTTTTTCTGGCTTCTGTAAAAAATGTCAGAAGTTAGCAGATTCATTAAATTCAAAACAACTTTCACAAAAACTGCCGTTTTGACCCCTTTCCCAACATTTTACAGAAAACAATGTTTTCTATATAAAATCTACCCCTAATCTTCAGCTTTTCAAGCAACAAGTCGGATTTCAAATCGGGTCTACCAATCTGTAACTAGAGCTATTTTTGTAACCCTTCGCCTGTTTTTCTGGCTTCGGTAAAAAATGTCAGAAGTTAGCAGATTCATTAAATTCAAAACAACTTTCACAAAAACTGCCGTTTTGACCCCTTTCCCAACATTTTACAGAAAACAATGTTTTCTATATAAAATCTACCCCTAATCTTCAGCTTTTCAAGCAACAAGTCGGATTTCAAATCGGGTCTACCAATCTGTAACTAGAGCTATTTTTGTAACCCTTCGCCTGTTTTTCTGGCTTCGGTAAAAAATGTCAGAAGTTAGCAGATTCATTAAATTCAAAACAACTTTCACAAAAACTGCCGTTTTGACTCCTTTCCCAACATTTTACAGAAAACAATGTTTTCTATATAAAATCTACCCCTAATCTTCAGTTTTTCAAGCAACAAGTCGGATTTCAAATCGGGTCTACCAATCTGTAACTAGAGCTATTTTTGTAACCCTTCACCTGTTTTCCTGGCTTCGGTAAAAAATGTCAGAAGTTAGCAGATTCATTAAATTCAAAACAACTTTCACAAAAACTGCCGTTTTGACCCTTTTCCCAACATTTTACAGAAAACAATGTTTTCTATATAAAATCTACCCCTAATCTTCAGCTTTTCAAGCAACAAGTCGGATTTCAAATCGGGTCTACCAATCTGTAACTAGAGCTATTTTTGTAACCCTTCGCCTGTTTTTCTGGCTTCGGTAAAAAATGTCAGAAGTTAGCAGATTCATTAAATTCAAAACAACTTTCACAAAAACTGCCGTTTTGACCCCTTTCCCAACATTTTACAGAAAACAATGTTTTCTATATAAAATCTACCCCTAATCTTCAGCTTTTCAAGCAACAAGTCGGATTTCAAATCGGGTCTACCAATCTGTAACTAGAGCTATTTTTGTAACCCTTCGCCTGTTTTTCTGGCTTCGGTAAAAAATGTCAGAAGTTAGCAGATTCATTAAATTCAAAACAACTTTCACAAAAACTGCCGTTTTGACCCCTTTCCCAAAAATTTTCAGAAAACAATGTTTTCTATATAAAATCTACCCCTAATCTTCAGCTTTTCAAGCAACAAGTCGGATTTCAAATCGGGTCTACCAATCTGTAACTAGAGCTATTTTTGTAACCCTTCGCCTGTTTTTCATGCTTCGGTAAAAAATGTCAGAAGTTAGCAGATTCATTAAATTCAAAACAACTTTCACAAAAACTGCCGTTTTGACCCCTCCCAACATTTTACAGAAAACAATGTTTTCTATATAAAATCTACCCCTAATCTTCAGTTTTTCAAGCAACAAGTCGGATTTCAAATCGGGTCTACCAATCTGTAACTAGAGCTATTTTTGTAACACTTCACCTGTTTTTCTGGCTTCGGTAAAAAATGTCAGAAGTTAGCAGATTCATTAAATTCAAAACAACTTTCACAAAAACTGCCGTTTTGACCCCTCCCAACATTTTACAGAAAACAATGTTTTCTATATAAAATCTTCCCCTAATCTTCAGTTTTTCAAGCAACAAGTCGGATTTCAAATCGGGTCTACCAATCTGTAACTAGAGCTATTTTTGTAACACTTCACCTGTTTTTCTGGCTTCGGTAAAAAATGTCAGAAGTTAGCAGATTCATTAAATTCAAAACAACTTTCACAAAAACTGACGTTTTGACCCCTTTCCCAACATTTTACAGAAAACAATGTTTTCTATATAAAATCTACCCCTAATCTTCAGCTTTTCAAGCAACAAGTCGGATTTCAAATCGGGTCTACCAATCTGTAACTAGAGCTATTTTTGTAACCCTTCGCCTGTTTTTCTGGCTTCGGTAAAAAATGTCAGAAGTTAGCAGATTCATTAAATTCAAAACAACTTTCACAAAAACTGCCGTTTTGACCCCTTTCCCAAAAATTTTCAGAAAACAATGTTTTCTATATAAAATCTACCCCTAATCTTCAGTTTTTCAAGCAACAAGTCGGATTTCAAATCGGGTCTACCAATCTGTAACTAGAGCTATTTTTGTAACCCTTCACCTGTTTTTCTGGCTTCGGTAAAAAATGTCAGAAGTTAGCAGATTCATTAAATTCAAAACAACTTTCACAAAAACTGCCGTTTTGACCCCTCCCAACATTTTACAGAAAACAATGTTTTCTATATAAAATCTACCCCTAATCTTCAGTTTTTCAAGCAACAAGTCGGATTTCAAATCGGGTCTACCAATCTGTAACTAGAGCTATTTTTGTAACACTTCACCTGTTTTTCTGGCTTCGGTAAAAAATGTCAGAAGTTAGCAGATTCATTAAATTCAAAACAACTTTCACAAAAACTGCCGTTTTGACCCCTCCCAACATTTTACAGAAAACAATGTTTTCTATATAAAATCTACCCCTAATCTTCAGTTTTTCAAGCAACAAGTCGGATTTCAAATCGGGTCTACCAATCTGTAACTAGAGCTATTTTTGTAACCCTTCACCTGTTTTTCTGGCTTCGGTAAAAAATGTCAGAAGTTAGCAGATTCATTAAATTCAAAACAACTTTCACAAAAACTGCCGTTTTGACCCCTTTCCCAACATTTTACAGAAAACAATGTTTTCTATATAAAATCTACCCCTAATCTTCAGCTTTTCAAGCAACAAGTCGGATTTCAAATCGGGTCTACCAATCTGTAACTAGAGCTATTTTTGTAACCCTTCGCCTGTTTTTCTGGCTTCGGTAAAAAATGTCAGAAGTTAGCAGATTCATTAAATTCAAAACAACTTTCACAAAAACTGCCGTTTTGACCCCTTTCCCAAACATTTTCAGAAAACAATGTTTTCTATATAAAATCTACCCCTAATCTTCAGTTTTTCAAGCAACAAGTCGGATTTCAAATCGGGTCTACCAATCTGTAACTAGAGCTATTTTTGTAACCCTTCACCTGTTTTTCTGGCTTCGGTAAAAAATGTCAGAAGTTAGCAGATTCATTAAATTCAAAACAACTTTCACAAAAACTGCCGTTTTGACCCCTTTCCCAACATTTTACAGATAACAATGTTTTCTATATAAAATCTACCCCTAATCTTCAGCTTTTCAAGCAACAAGTCGGATTTCAAATCGGGTCTACCAATCTGTAACTAGAGCTATTTTTGTAACCCTTCGCCTGTTTTTCTGGCTTCGGTAAAAAATGTCAGAAGTTAGCAGATTCATTAAATTCAAAACAACTTTCACAAAAACTGCCGTTTTGACCCCTTTCCCAACATTTTACAGAAAACAATGTTTTCTATATAAAATCTACCCCTAATCTTCAGCTTTTCAAGCAACAAGTCGGATTTCAAATCGGGTCTACCAATCTGTAACTAGAGCTATTTTTGTAACCCTTCGCCTGTTTTTCTGGCTTCGGTAAAAAATGTCAGAAGTTAGCAGATTCAGTAAATTCAAAACAACTTTCACAAAAACTGCCGTTTTGACCCCTTTCCCAACATTTTACAGATAACAATGTTTTCTATACAAAATCTACCCCTAATCTTCAGCTTTTCAAGCAACAAGTCGGATTTCAAATCGGGTCTACCAATCTGTAACTAGAGCTATTTGTGTAACCCTTCGCCTGTTTTTCTGGCTTCGGTAAAAAATGTCAGAAGTTAGCAGATTCATTAAATTCAAAACAACTTTCACAAAAACTGCCGTTTTGACCCCTTTCCCAACATTTTACAGAAAACAATGTTTTCTATATAAAATCTACCCCTAATCTTCAGCTTTTCAAGCAACAAGTCGGATTTCAAATCGGGTCTACCAATCTGTAACTAGAGCTATTTTTGTAACCCTTCGCCTGTTTTTCTGGCTTCGGTAAAAAATGTCAGAAGTTAGCACATTCATTAAATTCAAAACAACTTTCACAAAAACTGCCGTTTTGACCCCTTTCCCAACATTTTACAGAAAACAATGTTTTCTATATAAAATCTACCCCTAATCTTCAGCTTTTCAAGCAACAAGTCGGATTTCAAATCGGGTCTACCAATCTGTTACTAGAGCTATTTTTGTAATCCTTCGCCTGTTTTTCTGGCTTCGGTAAAAAATGTCAGAAGTTAGCAGATTCATTAAATTCAAAACATTTTACAGAAAACAATGTTTTCTATATAAAATCTACCCCTAATCTTCAGCTTTTCAAGCAACAAGTCGGATTTCAAATCGGGTCTACCAATCTGTAACTAGAGCTATTTTTGTAACCCTTCGCCTGTTTTTCTGGCTTCGGTAAAAAATGTCAGAAGTTAGCAGATTCATTAAATTCAAAACAACTTTCACAAAAACTGCCGTTTTGATCCTTTCCCAACATTTTACAGAAAACAATGTTTTCTATATAAAATCTACCCCTAATCTTCTGCTTTTCAAGCAACAAGTCGGATTTCAAATCGGGTCTACCAATCTGTAACTAGAGCTATTTTTGTAACCCTTCGCCTGTTTTTCTGGCTTCGGTAAAAAATGTCAGAAGTTAGCAGATTCATTAAATTCAAAACAACTTTCACAAAAACTGCCGTTTTGACCCCTCCCAACATTTTACAGAAAACAATGTTTTCTATATAAAATCTACCCCTAATCTTCAGCTTTTCAAGCAACAAGTCGGATTTCAAATTGGGTCTACCAATCTGTAACTAGAGCTATTTTTGTAACCCTTCGCCTGTTTTTCTGGCTTCGGTAAAAAATGTCAGAAGTTAGCAGATTCATTAAATTCAAAACATTTTACAGAAAACAAAGTTTTCTATATAAAATCTACCCATAATCTTCAGCTTTTCAAGCAACAAGTCGGATTTCAAATCGGGTCTACCAATCTGTAACTAGAGCTATTTTTGTAATCCTTCGCCTGTTTTTCTGGCTTCGGTAAAAAATGTCAGAAGTTAGCAGATTCATTAAATTCAAAACATTTTACAGAAAACAATGTTTTCTATATAAAATCTACCCCTAATCTTCAGCTTTTCAAGCAACAAGTCGGATTTCAAATCGGGTCTACCAATCTGTAACTAGAGCTATTTTTGTAACCCTTCGCCTGTTTTTCTGGCTTCGGTAAAAAATGTCAGAAGTTAGCAGATTCATTAAATTCAAAACAACTTTCACAAAAACTGCCGTTTTGATCCTTTCCCAACATTTTACAGAAAACAATGTTTTCTATATAAAATCTACCCCTAATCTTCTGCTTTTCAAACAACAAGTCGGATTTCAAATCGGGTCTACCAATCTGTAACTAGAGCTATTTTTGTAACACTTCACCTGTTTTTCTGGCTTCGGTAAAAAATGTCAGAAGTTAGCAGATTCATTAAATTCAAAACAACTTTCACAAAAACTGCCGTTTTGACCCCTCCCAACATTTTACAGAAAACAATGTTTTCTATATAAAATCTACCCCTAATCTTCAGTTTTTCAAGCAACAAGTCGGATTTCAAATCGGGTCTACCAATCTGTAACTAGAGCTATTTTTGTAACCCTTCACCTGTTTTTCTGGCTTCGGTAAAAAATGTCAGAAGTTAGCAGATTCATTAAATTCAAAACAACTTTCACAAAAACTGCCGTTTTGACCCCTTTCCCAACATTTTACAGAAAACAATGTTTTCTATATAAAATCTACCCCTAATCTTCAGCTTTTCAAGCAACAAGTCGGATTTCAAATCGGGTCTACCAATCTGTAACTAGAGCTATTTTTGTAACCCTTCACCTGTTTTTCTGGCTTCGGTAAAAAATGTCAGAAGTTAGCAGATTCATTAAATTCAAAACAACTTTCACAAAAACTGCCGTTTTGACCCCTCCCAACATTTTACAGAAAACAATGTTTTCTATATAAAATCTACCCCTAATCTTCAGTTTTTCAAGCAACAAGTCGGATTTCAAATCGGGTCTACCAATCTGTAACTAGAGCTATTTTTGTAACCCTTCACCTGTTTTTCTGGCTTCGGTAAAAAATGTCAGAAGTTAGCAGATTCATTAAATTCAAAACAACTTTCACAAAAACTGCCGTTTTGACCCCTTTCCCAACATTTTACAGAAAACAATGTTTTCTATATAAAATCTACCCCTAATCTTCAGCTTTTCAAGCAACAAGTCGGATTTCAAATCGGGTCTACCAATCTGTAACTAGAGCTATTTTTGTAACCCTTCGCCTGTTTTTCTGGCTTCGGTAAAAAATGTCAGAAGTTAGCAGATTCATTAAATTCAAAACAACTTTCACAAAAACTGCCGTTTTGACCCCTTTCCCAACATTTTACAGAAAACAATGTTTTCTATATAAAATCTACCCCTAATCTTCAGCTTTTCAAGCAACAAGTCGGATTTCAAATCGGGTCTACCAATCTGTAACTAGAGCTATTTTTGTAACCCTTCGCCTGTTTTTCTGGCTTCGGTAAAAAATGTCAGAAGTTAGCAGATTCATTAAATTCAAAACAACTTTCACAAAAACTGCCGTTTTGACCCCTTTCCCAACATTTTACAGAAAACAATGTTTTCTATATAAAATCTACCCCTAATCTTCAGTTTTTCAAGCAACAAGTCGGATTTCAAATCGGGTCTACCAATCTGTAACTAGAGCTATTTTTGTAACACTTCACCTGTTTTTCTGGCTTCGGTAAAAAATGTCAGAAGTTAGCAGATTCATTAAATTCAAAACAACTTTCACAAAAACTGACGTTTTGACCCCTTTCCCAACATTTTACAGAAAACAATGTTTTCTATATAAAATCTACCCCTAATCTTCAGCTTTTCAAGCAACAAGTCGGATTTCAAATCGGGTCTACCAATCTGTAACTAGAGCTATTTTTGTAACCCTTCGCCTGTTTTTCTGGCTTCGGTAAAAAATGTCAGAAGTTAGCAGATTCATTAAATTCAAAACAACTTTCACAAAAACTGCCGTTTTGACCCCTTTCCCAAAAATTTTCAGAAAACAATGTTTTCTATATAAAATCTACCCCTAATCTTCAGTTTTTCAAGCAACAAGTCGGATTTCAAATCGGGTCTACCAATCTGTAACTAGAGCTATTTTTGTAACCCTTCACCTGTTTTTCTGGCTTCGGTAAAAAATGTCAGAAGTTAGCAGATTCATTAAATTCAAAACAACTTTCACAAAAACTGCCGTTTTGACCCCTTCCCAACATTTTACAGAAAACAATGTTTTCTATATAAAATCTACCCCTAATCTTCAGCTTTTCAAGCAACAAGTCGGATTTCAAATCGGGTCTACCAATCTGTAACTAGAGCTATTTTTGTAACCCTTCGCCTGTTTTTCTGGCTTCGGTAAAAAATGTCAGAAGTTAGCAGATTCATTAAATTCAAAACAACTTTCACAAAAACTGCCGTTTTGACCCCTTTCCCAACATTTTACAGAAAACAATGTTTTCTATATAAAATCTACCCCTAATCTTCAGCTTTTCAAGCAACAAGTCGGATTTCAAATCGGGTCTACCAATCTGTAACTAGAGCTATTTTTGTAACCCTTCGCCTGTTTTTCTGGCTTCGGTAAAAAATGTCAGAAGTTAGCAGATTCATTAAATTCAAAACAACTTTCACAAAAACTGCCGTTTTGACCCCTTTCCCAACATTTTACAGAAAACAATGTTTTCTATATAAAATCTACCCCTAATCTTCAGCTTTTCAAGCAACAAGTCGGATTTCAAATCGGGTCTACCAATCTGTAACTAGAGCTATTTTTGTAACCCTTCGCCTGTTTTTCTGGCTTCGGTAAAAAATGTCAGAAGTTAGCAGATTCATTAAATTCAAAACAACTTTCACAAAAACTGCCGTTTTGACCCCTTTCCCAACATTTTACAGAAAACAATGTTTTCTATATAAAATCTACCCCTAATCTTCAGCTTTTCAAGCAACAAGTCGGATTTCAAATCGGGTCTACCAATCTGTAACTAGAGCTATTTTTGTAACCCTTCGCCTGTTTTTCTGGCTTCGGTAAAAAATGTCAGAAGTTAGCAGATTCATTAAATTCAAAACAACTTTCACAAAAACTGCCGTTTTGACCCCTCCCAACATTTTACAGAAAACAATGTTTTCTATATAAAATCTACCCCTAATCTTCAGTTTTTCAAGCAACAAGTCGGATTTCAAATCGGGTCTACCAATCTGTAACTAGAGCTATTTTTGTAACCCTTCGCCTGTTTTTCTGGCTTCGGTAAAAAATGTCAGAAGTTAGCAGATTCATTAAATTCAAAACAACTTTCACAAAAACTGCCGTTTTGACCCCTTTCCCAACATTTTACAGAAAACAATGTTTTCTATATAAAATCTACCCCTAATCTTCAGCTTTTCAAGCAACAAGTCGGATTTCAAATCGGGTCTACCAATCTGTAACTAGAGCTATTTTTGTAACCCTTCGCCTGTTTTTCTGGCTTCGGTAAAAAATGTCAGAAGTTAGCAGATTCATTAAATTCAAAACAACTTTCACAAAAACTGCCGTTTTGACCCCTTTCCCAAAAATTTTCAGAAAACAATGTTTTCTATATAAAATCTACCCCTAATCTTCAGTTTTTCAAGCAACAAGTCGGATTTCAAATCGGGTCTACCAATCTGTAACTAGAGCTATTTTTGTAACCCTTCACCTGTTTTTCTGGCTTCGGTAAAAAATGTCAGAAGTTAGCAGATTCATTAAATTCAAAACAACTTTCACAAAAACTGCCGTTTTGACCCCTTTCCCAACATTTTACAGAAAACAATGTTTTCTATATAAAATCTACCCCTAATCTTCAGCTTTTCAAGCAACAAGTCGGATTTCAAATCGGGTCTACCAATCTGTAACTAGAGCTATTTTTGTAACCCTTCGCCTGTTTTTCTGGCTTCGGTAAAAAATGTCAGAAGTTAGCAGATTCATTAAATTCAAAACAACTTTCACAAAAACTGCCGTTTTGACCCCTTTCCCAACATTTTACAGAAAACAATGTTTTCTATATAAAATCTACCCCTAATCTTCAGTTTTTCAAGCAACAAGTCGGATTTCAAATCGGGTCTACCAATCTGTAACTAGAGCTATTTTTGTAACCCTTCACCTGTTTTTCTGGCTTCGGTAAAAAATGTCAGAAGTTAGCAGATTCATTAAATTCAAAACAACTTTCACAAAAACTGCCGTTTTGACCCCTTTCCCAACATTTTACAGAAAACAATGTTTTCTATATAAAATCTACCCCTAATCTTCAGCTTTTCAAGCAACAAGTCGGATTTCAAATCGGGTCTACCAATCTGTAACTAGAGCTATTTTTGTAACCCTTCGCCTGTTTTTCTGGCTTCGGTAAAAAATGTCAGAAGTTAGCAGATTCATTAAATTCAAAACAACTTTCACAAAAACTGCCGTTTTGACCCCTTTCCCAACATTTTACAGAAAACAATGTTTTCTATATAAAATCTACCCCTAATCTTCAGCTTTTCAAGCAACAAGTCGGATTTCAAATCGGGTCTACCAATCTGTAACTAGAGCTATTTTTGTAACCCTTCGCCTGTTTTTCTGGCTTCGGTAAAAAATGTCAGAAGTTAGCAGATTCATTAAATTCAAAACAACTTTCACAAAAACTGCCGTTTTGACCCCTTTCCCAACATTTTACAGAAAACAATGTTTTCTATATAAAATCTACCCCTAATCTTCAGCTTTTCAAGCAACAAGTCGGATTTCAAATCGGGTCTACCAATCTGTAACTAGAGCTATTTTTGTAATCCTTCGCCTGTTTTTCTGGCTTCGGTAAAAAATGTCAGAAGTTAGCAGATTCATTAAATTCAAAACATTTTACAGAAAACAATGTTTTCTATATAAAATCTACCCCTAATCTTCAGCTTTTCAAGCAACAAGTCGGATTTCAAATCGGGTCTACCAATCTGTAACTAGAGCTATTTTTGTAACCCTTCGCCTGTTTTTCTGGCTTCGGTAAAAAATGTCAGAAGTTAGCAGATTCATTAAATTCAAAACAACTTTCACAAAAACTGCCGTTTTGATCCTTTCCCAACATTTTACAGAAAACAATGTTTTCTATATAAAATCTACCCCTAATCTTCTGCTTTTCAAGCAACAAGTCGGATTTCAAATCGGGTCTACCAATCTGTAACTAGAGCTATTTTTGTAACCCTTCGCCTGTTTTTCTGGCTTCGGTAAAAAATGTCAGAAGTTAGCAGATTCATTAAATTCAAAACAACTTTCACAAAAACTGCCGTTTTGACCCCTTTCCCAACATTTTACAGAAAACAATGTTTTCTATATAAAATCTACCCCTAATCTTCAGCTTTTCAAGCAACAAGTCGGATTTCAAATCGGGTCTACCAATCTGTAACTAGAGCTATTTTTGTAACCCTTCGCCTGTTTTTCTGGCTTCGGTAAAAAATGTCAGAAGTTAGCAGATTCATTAAATTCAAAACAACTTTCACAAAAACTGCCGTTTTGACCCCTTTCCCAACATTTTACAGAAAACAATGTTTTCTATATAAAATCTACCCCTAATCTTCAGCTTTTCAAGCAACAAGTCGGATTTCAAATCGGGTCTACCAATCTGTAACTAGAGCTATTTTTGTAATCCTTCGCCTGTTTTTCTGGCTTCGGTAAAAAATGTCAGAAGTTAGCAGATTCATTAAATTCAAAACATTTTACAGAAAACAATGTTTTCTATATAAAATCTACCCCTAATCTTCAGCTTTTCAAGCAACAAGTCGGATTTCAAATCGGGTCTACCAATCTGTAACTAGAGCTATTTTTGTAACCCTTCGCCTGTTTTTCTGGCTTCGGTAAAAAATGTCAGAAGTTAGCAGATTCATTAAATTCAAAACAACTTTCACAAAAACTGCCGTTTTGATCCTTTCCCAACATTTTACAGAAAACAATGTTTTCTATATAAAATCTACCCCTAATCTTCTGCTTTTCAAGCAACAAGTCGGATTTCAAATCGGGTCTACCAATCTGTAACTAGAGCTATTTTTGTAACCCTTCGCCTGTTTTTCTGGCTTCGGTAAAAAATGTCAGAAGTTAGCAGATTCATTAAATTCAAAACAACTTTCACAAAAACTGCCGTTTTGACCCCTTTCCCAACATTTTACAGAAAACAATGTTTTCTATATAAAATCTACCCCTAATCTTCAGTTTTTCAAGCAACAAGTCGGATTTCAAATCGGGTCTACCAATCTGTAACTAGAGCTATTTTTGTAACCCTTCACCTGTTTTTCTGGCTTCGGTAAAAAATGTCAGAAGTTAGCAGATTCATTAAATTCAAAACAACTTTCACAAAAACTGCCGTTTTGACCCCTTTCCCAACATTTTACAGAAAACAATGTTTTCTATATAAAATCTACCCCTAATCTTCAGCTTTTCAAGCAACAAGTCGGATTTCAAATCGGGTCTACCAATCTGTAACTAGAGCTATTTTTGTAACCCTTCGCCTGTTTTTCTGGCTTCGGTAAAAAATGTCAGAAGTTAGCAGATTCATTAAATTCAAAACATTTTACAGAAAACAATGTTTTCTATATAAAATCTACCCCTAATCTTCAGCTTTTCAAGCAACAAGTCGGATTTCAAATCGGGTCTACCAATCTGTAACTAGAGCTATTTTTGTAACCCTTCGCCTGTTTTTCTGGCTTCGGTAAAAAATGTCAGAAGTTAGCAGATTCATTAAATTCAAAACAACTTTCACAAAAACTGCCGTTTTGACCCCTTTCCCAACATTTTACAGAAAACAATGTTTTCTATATAAAATCTACCCCTAATCTTCAGCTTTTCAAGCAACAAGTCGGATTTCAAATCGGGTCTACCAATCTGTAACTAGAGCTATTTTTGTAACCCTTCGCCTGTTTTTCTGGCTTCGGTAAAAAATGTCAGAAGTTAGCAGATTCATTAAATTCAAAACAACTTTCACAAAAACTGCCGTTTTGACCCCTTTCCCAACATTTTACAGAAAACAATGTTTTCTATATAAAATCTACCCCTAATCTTCAGCTTTTCAAGCAACAAGTCGGATTTCAAATCGGGTCTACCAATCTGTAACTAGAGCTATTTTTGTAACCCTTCGCCTGTTTTTCTGGCTTCGGTAAAAAATGTCAGAAGTTAGCAGATTCATTAAATTCAAAACAACTGTCACAAAAACTGCCGTTTTGACCCCTTTCCCAACATTTTACAGAAAACAATGTTTTCTATATAAAATCTACCCCTAATCTTCAGCTTTTCAAGCAACAAGTCGGATTTCAAATCGGGTCTACCAATCTGTAACTAGAGCTATTTTTGTAATCCTTCGCCTGTTTTTCTGGCTTCGGTAAAAAATGTCAGAAGTTAGCAGATTCATTAAATTCAAAACATTTTACAGAAAACAATGTTTTCTATATAAAATCTACCCCTAATCTTCAGCTTTTCAAGCAACAAGTCGGATTTCAAATCGGGTCTACCAATCTGTAACTAGAGCTATTTTTGTAACCCTTCGCCTGTTTTTCTGGCTTCGGTAAAAAATGTCAGAAGTTAGCAGATTCATTAAATTCAAAACAACTTTCACAAAAACTGCCGTTTTGATCCTTTCCCAACATTTTACAGAAAACAATGTTTTCTATATAAAATCTACCCCTAATCTTCTGCTTTTCAAGCAACAAGTCGGATTTCAAATCGGGTCTACCAATCTGTAACTAGAGCTATTTTTGTAACCCTTCACCTGTTTTTCTGGCTTCGGTAAAAAATGTCAGAAGTTAGCAGATTCATTAAATTCAAAACAACTTTCACAAAAACTGCCGTTTTGACCCCTTTCCCAACATTTTACAGAAAACAATGTTTTCTATATAAAATCTACCCCTAATCTTCAGCTTTTCAAGCAACAAGTCGGATTTCAAATCGGGTCTACCAATCTGTAACTAGAGCTATTTTTGTAACCCTTCACCTGTTTTTCTGGCTTCGGTAAAAAATGTCAGAAGTTAGCAGATTCATTAAATTCAAAACAACTTTCACAAAAACTGCCGTTTTGACCCCTTTCCCAACATTTTACAGAAAACAATGTTTTCTATATAAAATCTACCCCTAATCTTCAGCTTTTCAAGCAACAAGTCGGATTTCAAATCGGGTCTACCAATCTGTAACTAGAGCTATTTTTGTAACCCTTCGCCTGTTTTTCTGGCTTCGGTAAAAAATGTCAGAAGTTAGCAGATTCATTAAATTCAAAACAACTTTCACAAAAACTGCCGTTTTGACCCCTTTCCCAACATTTTACAGAAAACAATGTTTTCTATATAAAATCTACCCCTAATCTTCTGCTTTTCAAGCAACAAGTCGGATTTCAAATCGGGTCTACCAATCTGTAACTAGAGCTATTTTTGTAACCCTTCGCCTGTTTTTCTGGCTTCGGTAAAAAATGTCAGAAGTTAGCAGATTCATTAAATTCAAAACAACTTTCACAAAAACTGCCGTTTTGACCCCTCCCAACATTTTACAGAAAACAATGTTTTCTATATAAAATCTACCCCTAATCTTCAGCTTTTCAAGCAACAAGTCGGATTTCAAATCGGGTCTACCAATCTGTAACTAGAGCTATTTTTGTAACCCTTCGCCTGTTTTTCTGGCTTCGGTAAAAAATGTCAGAAGTTAGCAGATTCATTAAATTCAAAACATTTTACAGAAAACAAAGTTTTCTATATAAAATCTACCCCTAATCTTCAGCTTTTCAAGCAACAAGTCGGATTTCAAATCGGGTCTACCAATCTGTAACTAGAGCTATTTTTGTAATCCTTCGCCTGTTTTTCTGGCTTCGGTAAAAAATGTCAGAAGTTAGCAGATTCATTAAATTCAAAACATTTTACAGAAAACAATGTTTTCTATATAAAATCTACCCCTAATCTTCAGCTTTTCAAGCAACAAGTCGGATTTCAAATCGGGTCTACCAATCTGTAACTAGAGCTATTTTTGTAACCCTTCGCCTGTTTTTCTGGCTTCGGTAAAAAATGTCAGAAGTTAGCAGATTCATTAAATTCAAAACAACTTTCACAAAAACTGCCGTTTTGATCCTTTCCCAACATTTTACAGAAAACAATGTTGTCTAAATAAAATCTACCCCTAATCTTCTGCTTTTCAAACAACAAGTCGGATTTCAAATCGGGTCTACCAATCTGTAACTAGAGCTATTTTTGTAACCCTTCACCTGTTTTTCTGGCTTCGGTAAAAAATGTCAGAAGTTAGCAGATTCATTAAATTCAAAACAACTTTCACAAAAACTGCCGTTTTGACCCCTCCCAACATTTTACAGAAAACAATGTTTTCTATATAAAATCTACCCCTAATCTTCAGTTTTTCAAGCAACAAGTCGGATTTCAAATCGGGTCTACCAATCTGTAACTAGAGCTATTTTTGTAACCCTTCACCTGTTTTTCTGGCTTCGGTAAAAAATGTCAGAAGTTAGCAGATTCATTAAATTCAAAACAACTTTCACAAAAACTGCCGTTTTGACCCCTTTCCCAACATTTTACAGAAAACAATGTTTTCTATATAAAATCTACCCCTAATCTTCAGCTTTTCAAGCAACAAGTCGGATTTCAAATCGGGTCTACCAATCTGTAACTAGAGCTATTTTTGTAACCCTTCGCCTGTTTTTCTGGCTTCGGTAAAAAATGTCAGAAGTTAGCAGATTCATTAAATTCAAAACAACTTTCACAAAAACTGCCGTTTTGACCCCTTTCCCAACATTTTACAGAAAACAATGTTTTCTATATAAAATCTACCCCTAATCTTCAGCTTTTCAAGCAACAAGTCGGATTTCAAATCAGGTCTACCAATCTGTAACTAGAGCTATTTTTGTAACCCTTCGCCTGTTTTTCTGGCTTCGGTAAAAAATGTCAGAAGTTAGCAGATTCATTAAATTCAAAACAACTTTCACAAAAACTGCCGTTTTGACCCCTTTCCCAACATTTTACAGAAAACAATGTTTTCTATATAAAATCTACCCCTAATCTTCAGCTTTTCAAGCAACAAGTCGGATTTCAAATCGGGTCTACCAATCTGTAACTAGAGCAATTTTTGTAATCCTTCGCCTGTTTTTCTGGCTTCGGTAAAAAATGTCAGAAGTTAGCAGATTCATTAACTTCTTGAGAATACAGGGGGTGCTATTTCGCATTAGCATAATTGCCTCTACAGACTAAACTGCCTCTTATTCAATTATTGCTGTTACTATATGCATATAACCATATAGCATTGGATAGAAAACAAGCTATGGTTTCTAAAACCGTTCCAATTGAGTCTCTGAGTCAAACACAGGTCATTTCACAGCACTTTCCCTGAGCCTGAAAAAGATTGCAAGATGTGTATGCTCGCTTCAAAGCTCTGCCTATATATGGTCACGCCACCTATGACCCGAATGACACTTCCTTCTTCTTCCTCTGGGTGTCTGGAAGACGTCAGAGGAGAAATTTTTTGTTTATCTTGTACTGACGTGAAATAAGACTTATTTCTTTAGCGTGACCGACAACTTCCGGTTTCTGAGATGCGCGTTTTCAGAGGTGGCATTGTCTTTTGTTATGCTGACGTTACGGATGAAAACTATCTCCGTGTCGAAGTTTGTTTCATACATGTGACCATATCACCGTAATGTATGTTTTTTCAATATAGTTTAATCAGATTATTAGAATTTTTTCGGGAGTTTTGCCGTGTTCCGTTCTGTGAGTTTTTTAACTTTGGACAGAGCCGTGCTAGTCGACCAATACCCAGGCTAAATGAAGAGGGAAAGTTGCCATTGTGAATGGATTGAACGACTCATCAGGACTAAGGACACCTTGATCAACATTCTGATGAAAGATCAGCAATAGTAAGACCCAATTTACGATGTTATTTCATATATCTGTCGTGCATGTGAACTGGTCGCGCGCGTCCAGCCGGTTCTGGCTGGCCTGGTTATGCTAATTAGCGATACATTTTGTTTTCGCTATAAAACATTTAAAATCTGAAATATTGTTTGGATTCACCAGATGTTGGGCTTTCAATGTCTGTACGCTGTGTATTTTTTCTGAAATGTTTTAAGACAAGTAATTAGTTATATAACGTTGGTCTCTGTAATTGTTCTAGCTGCATCAGCACTATATCAGATTGCAGCTGCAATGTAGAACTGTGATTTATACCTGAAAAATGCACATTTAAAAAAAAAAACTATGCTATACCATAAATATGTTATCAGACTGTCATCTTAAGAATTTTTTTGTTGGTTAGTGGCTATCAATATCTTAGTTTAGCCGAATTGGTGATAGCACCTGATGGAGTAAGAAACTGTTGGAGTAAGAAAATGGTGTCATTTTGCTAACGTGTTTAGCTAATAGATTTACATATTGTGTCTTCCCTGTAAAACATTTAAAAAATCTGAAATGGTGGTTTTATTCACAAGATCTGTGTCTTTCATTGGGTGTCTTGGACTTGTGATTTAATGATATTTAGAAGCTACTATTTAATTGTGACGCTATGCTAGCGATGCTAATCAGTGTGGGGGGTGTGGGGGGTGCTCCCGGATCCGGGTTAGGTACTCTGTAGAGGTTAAATTCAAAACATTTTACAGAAAACAATGTTTTCTATATAAAATCTACCCCTAATCTTCAGCTTTTCAAGCAACAAGTCGGATTTCAAATCGGGTCTACCAATCTGTAACTAGAGCTATTTTTGTAACCCTTCGCCTGTTTTTCTGGCTTCGGTAAAAAATGTCAGAAGTTAGCAGATTCATTAAATTCAAAACAACTTTCACAAAAACTGCCGTTTTGACCCCTTTCCCAACATTTTACAGAATTGTTTTCTATATAAAATCTACCCCTAATCTTCAGCTTTTCAAGCAACAAGTCGGATTTCAAATCGGGTCTACCAATCTGTAACTAGAGCTATTTTTGTAACCCTTCACCTGTTTTTCTGGCTTCGGTAAAAAATGTCAGAAGTTAGCAGATTCATTAAATTCAAAACAACTTTCACAAAAACTGCCGTTTTGACCCCTTTCCCAACATTTTACAGATAACAATGTTTTCTATATAAAATCTACCCCTAATCTTCAGCTTTTCAAGCAACAAGTCGGATTTCAAATCGGGTCTACCAATCTGTAACTAGAGCTATTTTTGTAACCCTTCGCCTGTTTTTCTGGCTTCGGTAAAAATGTCAGAAGTTAGCAGATTCATTAAATTCAAAACAACTTTCACAAAAACTGCCGTTTTGACCCCTTTCCCAACATTTTACAGAAAACAATGTTTTCTATATAAAATCTACCCCTAATCTTCAGCTTTTCAAGCAACAAGTCGGATTTCAAATCGGGTCTACCAATCTGTAACTAGAGCTATTTTTGTAACCCTTCGCCTGTTTTTCTGGCTTCGGTAAAAAATGTCAGAAGTTAGCAGATTCATTAAATTCAAAACAACTTTCACAAAAACTGCCGTTTTGACCCCTTTCCCAACATTTTACAGAAAACAATGTTTTCTATATAAAATCTACCCCTAATCTTCAGCTTTTCAAGCAACAAGTCGGATTTCAAATCAGGTCTACCAATCTGTAACTAGAGCTATTTTTGTAACCCTTCGCCTGTTTTTCTGGCTTCGGTAAAAAATGTCAGAAGTTAGCAGATTCATTAAATTCAAAACAACTTTCACAAAAACTGCCGTTTTGACCCCTTTCCCAACATTTTACAGAAAACAATGTTTTCTATATAAAATCTACCCCTAATCTTCAGCTTTTCAAGCAACAAGTCGGATTTCAAATCGGGTCTACCAATCTGTAACTAGAGCAATTTTTGTAATCCTTCGCCTGTTTTTCTGGCTTCGGTAAAAAATGTCAGAAGTTAGCAGATTCATTAAATTCAAAACATTTTACAGAAAACAATGTTTTCTATATAAAATCTACCCCTAATCTTCAGCTTTTCAAGCAACAAGTCGGATTTCAAATCGGGTCTACCAATCTGTAACTAGAGCTATTTTTGTAACCCTTCGCCTGTTTTTCTGGCCTCGGTAAAAAATGTCAGAAGTTAGCAGATTCATTAAATTCAAAACAACTTTCACAAAAACTGCCGTTTTGACCCCTTTCCCAACATTTTACAGAATTGTTTTCTATATAAAATCTACCCCTAATCTTCAGCTTTTCAAGCAACAAGTCGAATTTCAAATCGGGTCTACCAATCTGTAACTAGAGCTATTTTTGTAACCCTTCGCCTGTTTTTCTGGCTTCGGTAAAAAATGTCAGAAGTTAGCAGATTCATTAAATTCAAAACAACTTTCACAAAAACTGCCGTTTTGACCCCTTTCCCAAAAATTTTCAGAAAACAATGTTTTCTATATAAAATCTACCCCTAATCTTCAGTTTTTCAAGCAACAAGTCGGATTTCAAATCGGGTCTACCAATCTGTAACTAGAGCTATTTTTGTAACCCTTCACCTGTTTTTCTGGCTTCGGTAAAAAATGTCAGAAGTTAGCAGATTCATTAAATTCAAAACAACTTTCACAAAAACTGCCGTTTTGACCCCTTTCCCAACATTTTACAGATAACAATGTTTTCTATATAAAATCTACCCCTAATCTTCAGCTTTTCAAGCAACAAGTCGGATTTCAAATCGGGTCTACCAATCTGTAACTAGAGCTATTTTTGTAACCCTTCGCCTGTTTTTCTGGCTTCGGTAAAAATGTCAGAAGTTAGCAGATTCATTAAATTCAAAACAACTTTCACAAAAACTGCCGTTTTGACCCCTTTCCCAACATTTTACAGAAAACAATGTTTTCTATATAAAATCTACCCCTAATCTTCAGCTTTTCAAGCAACAAGTCGGATTTCAAATCGGGTCTACCAATCTGTAACTAGAGCTATTTTTGTAACCCTTCGCCTGTTTTTCTGGCTTCGGTAAAAAATGTCAGAAGTTAGCAGATTCATTAAATTCAAAACAACTTTCACAAAAACTGCCGTTTTGACCCCTTTCCCAACATTTTACAGAATTGTTTTCTATATAAAATCTACCCCTAATCTTCAGCTTTTCAAGCAACAAGTCGGATTTCAAATCGGGTCTACCAATCTGTAACTAGAGCTATTTTTGTAACCCTTCGCCTGTTTTTCTGGCTTCGGTAAAAAATGTCAGAAGTTAGCAGATTCATTAAATTCAAAACAACTTTCACAAAAACTGCCGTTTTGACCCCTTTCCCAACATTTTACAGAATTGTTTTCTATATAAAATCTACCCCTAATCTTCAGCTTTTCAAGCAACAAGTCGGATTTCAAATCGGGTCTACCAATCTGTAACTAGAGCTATTTTTGTAACCCTTCGCCTGTTTTTCATGCTTCGGTAAAAAATGTCAGAAGTTAGCAGATTCATTAAATTCAAAACAACTTTCACAAAAACTGCCGTTTTGACCCCTTTCCCAAAAAATTTCAGAAAACAATGTTTTCTATATAAAATCTACCCCTAATCTTCAGTTTTTCAAGCAACAAGTCGGATTTCAAATCGGGTCTACCAATCTGTAACTAGAGCTATTTTTGTAACCCTTCACCTGTTTTTCTGGCTTCGGTAAAAAATGTCAGAAGTTAGCAGATTCATTAAATTCAAAACAACTTTCACAAAAACTGCCGTTTTGACCCCTTTCCCAACATTTTACAGATAACAATGTTTTCTATATAAAATCTACCCCTAATCTTCAGCTTTTCAAGCAACAAGTCGGATTTCAAATCGGGTCTACCAATCTGTAACTAGAGCTATTTTTGTAACCCTTCGCCTGTTTTTCTGGCTTCGGTAAAAATGTCAGAAGTTAGCAGATTCATTAAATTCAAAACAACTTTCACAAAAACTGCCGTTTTGACCCCTTTCCCAACATTTTACAGAAAACAATGTTTTCTATATAAAATCTACCCCTAATCTTCAGCTTTTCAAGCAACAAGTCGGATTTCAAATCGGGTCTACCAATCTGTAACTAGAGCTATTTTTGTAACCCTTCGCCTGTTTTTCTGGCTTCGGTAAAAAATGTCAGAAGTTAGCAGATTCATTAAATTCAAAACATTTTACAGAAAACAATGTTTTCTATATAAAATCTACCCCTAATCTTCAGCTTTTCAAGCAACAAGTCGGATTTCAAATCGGGTCTACCAATCTGTAACTAGAGCTATTTTTGTAACCCTTCGCCTGTTTTTCTGGCTTCGGTAAAAAATGTCAGAAGTTAGCAGATTCATTAAATTCAAAACAACTTTCACAAAAACTGCCGTTTTGACCCCTTTCCCAACATTTTACAGAATTGTTTTCTATATAAAATCTACCCCTAATCTTCAGCTTTTCAAGCAACAAGTCGGATTTCAAATCGGGTCTACCAATCTGTAACTAGAGCTATTTTTGTAACCCTTCGCCTGTTTTTCTGGCTTCGGTAAAAAATGTCAGAAGTTAGCAGATTCATTAAATTCAAAACAACTTTCACAAAAACTGCCGTTTTGACCCCTTTCCCAAAAATTTTCAGAAAACAATGTTTTCTATATAAAATCTACCCCTAATCTTCAGCTTTTCAAGCAACAAGTCGGATTTCAAATCGGGTCTACCAATCTGTAACTAGAGCTATTTTTGTAACCCTTCGCCTGTTTTTCTGGCTTCGGTAAAAAATGTCAGAAGTTAGCAGATTCATTAAATTCAAAACAACTTTCACAAAAACTGCCGTTTTGACCCCTTTCCCAAAAATTTTCAGAAAACAATGTTTTCTATATAAAATCTACCCCTAATCTTCAGCTTTTCAAGCAACAAGTCGGATTTCAAATCGGGTCTACCAATCTGTAACTAGAGCTATTTTTGTAACCCTTCGCCTGTTTTTCTGGCTTCGGTAAAAAATGTCAGAAGTTAGCAGATTCATTAAATTCAAAACAACTTTCACAAAAACTGCCGTTTTGACCCCTTTCCCAACATTTTACAGAAAACAATGTTTTCTATATAAAATCTACCCCTAATCTTCAGCTTTTCAAGCAACAAGTCGGATTTCAAATCAGGTCTACCAATCTGTAACTAGAGCTATTTTTGTAACCCTTCGCCTGTTTTTCTGGCTTCGGTAAAAAATGTCAGAAGTTAGCAGATTCATTAAATTCAAAACAACTTTCACAAAAACTGCCGTTTTGACCCCTTTCCCAAAAATTTTCAGAAAACAATGTTTTCTATATAAAATCTACCCCTAATCTTCAGCTTTTCAAGCAACAAGTCGGATTTCAAATCGGGTCTACCAATCTGTAACTAGAGCTATTTTTGTAACCCTTCGCCTGTTTTTCTGGCTTCGGTAAAAAATGTCAGAAGTTAGCAGATTCATTAAATTCAAAACAACTTTCACAAAAACTGCCGTTTTGACCCCTTTCCCAAAAATTTTCAGAAAACAATGTTTTCTATATAAAATCTACCCCTAATCTTCAGCTTTTCAAGCAACAAGTCGGATTTCAAATCGGGTCTACCAATCTGTAACTAGAGCTATTTTTGTAACCCTTCGCCTGTTTTTCTGGCTTCGGTAAAAAATGTCAGAAGTTAGCAGATTCATTAAATTCAAAACAACTTTCACAAAAACTGCCGTTTTGACCCCTTTCCCAACATTTTACAGAAAACAATGTTTTCTATATAAAATCTACCCCTAATCTTCAGCTTTTCAAGCAACAAGTCGGATTTCAAATCGGGTCTACCAATCTGTAACTAGAGCTATTTTTGTAACCCTTCGCCTGTTTTTCTGGCTTCGGTAAAAAATGTCAGAAGTTAGCAGATTCATTAAATTCAAAACAACTTTCACAAAAACTGCCGTTTTGACCCCTTTCCCAACATTTTACAGAAAACAATGTTTTCTATATAAAATCTACCCCTAATCTTCAGCTTTTCAAGCAACAAGTCGGATTTCAAATCGGGTCTACCAATCTGTAACTAGAGCTATTTTTGTAATCCTTCGCCTGTTTTTCTGGCTTCGGTAAAAAATGTCAGAAGTTAGCAGATTCATTAAATTCAAAACATTTTACAGAAAACAATGTTTTCTATATAAAATCTACCCCTAATCTTCAGCTTTTCAAGCAACAAGTCGGATTTCAAATCGGGTCTACCAATCTGTAACTAGAGCTATTTTTGTAACCCTTCGCCTGTTTTTCTGGCCTCGGTAAAAAATGTCAGAAGTTAGCAGATTCATTAAATTCAAAACAACTTTCACAAAAACTGCCGTTTTGACCCCTTTCCCAACATTTTACAGAATCAATGTTTTCTATATAAAATCTACCCCTAATCTTCAGCTTTTCAAGCAACAAGTCGGATTTCAAATCGGGTCTACCAATCTGTAACTAGAGCTATTTTTGTAACCCTTCGCCTGTTTTTCTGGCTTCGGTAAAAAATGTCAGAAGTTAGCAGATTCATTAAATTCAAAACAACTTTCACAAAAACTGCCGTTTTGACCCCTTTCCCAAAAATTTTCAGAAAACAATGTTTTCTATATAAAATCTACCCCTAATCTTCAGTTTTTCAAGCAACAAGTCGGATTTCAAATCGGGTCTACCAATCTGTAACTAGAGCTATTTTTGTAACCCTTCACCTGTTTTTCTGGCTTCGGTAAAAAATGTCAGAAGTTAGCAGATTCATTAAATTCAAAACAACTTTCACAAAAACTGCCGTTTTGACCCCTTTCCCAACATTTTACAGAAAACAATGTTTTCTATATAAAATCTACCCCTAATCTTCAGCTTTTCAAGCAACAAGTCGGATTTCAAATCGGGTCTACCAATCTGTAACTAGAGCTATTTTTGTAACCCTTCGCCTGTTTTTCTGGCTTCGGTAAAAAATGTCAGAAGTTAGCAGATTCATTAAATTCAAAACAACTTTCACAAAAACTGCCGTTTTGACCCCTTTCCCAACATTTTACA
The DNA here is from genome assembly GCF_029448725.1 of Salvelinus fontinalis. NCBI lineage: Eukaryota > Metazoa > Chordata > Actinopteri > Salmoniformes > Salmonidae > Salvelinus > Salvelinus fontinalis. The sequence continues at coordinate 99,928 of NW_026600558.1, forward strand.
GAAAACAATGTTTTCTATATAAAATCTACCCCTAATCTTCAGCTTTTCAAGCAACAAGTCGGATTTCAAATCGGGTCTACCAATCTGTAACTAGAGCTATTTTTGTAACCCTTCGCCTGTTTTTCTGGCTTCGGTAAAAAATGTCAGAAGTTAGCAGATTCATTAAATTCAAAACAACTTTCACAAAAACTGCCGTTTTGACCCCTTTCCCAACATTTTACAGAAAACAATGTTTTCTATATAAATCTACCCCTAATCTTCATCTTTTCAAGCAACAAGTCGGATTTCAAATCGGGTCTACCAATCTGTAACTAGAGCTATTTTTGTAACCCTTCGCCTGTTTTTCTGGCTTCGGTAAAAAATGTCAGAAGTTAGCAGATTCATTAAATTCAAAACAACTTTCACAAAAACTGCCGTTTTGACCCCTCCCAACATTTTACAGAAAACAATGTTTTCTATATAAAATCTACCCCTAATCTTCAGTTTTTCAAGCAACAAGTCGGATTTCAAATCGGGTCTACCAATCTGTAACTAGAGCTATTTTTGTAACCCTTCACCTGTTTTTCTGGCTTCGGTAAAAAATGTCAGAAGTTAGCAGATTCATTAAATTCAAAACAACTTTCACAAAAACTGCCGTTTTGACCCCTTTCCCAACATTTTACAGAAAACAATGTTTTCTATATAAAATCTACCCCTAATCTTCAGCTTTTCAAGCAACAAGTCGGATTTCAAATCGGGTCTACCAATCTGTAACTAGAGCTATTTTTGTAATCCTTCGCCTGTTTTTCTGGCTTCGGTAAAAAATGTCAGAAGTTAGCAGATTCATTAAATTCAAAACATTTTACAGAAAACAATGTTTTCTATATAAAATCTACCCCTAATCTTCAGCTTTTCAAGCAACAAGTCGGATTTCAAATCGGGTCTACCAATCTGTAACTAGAGCTATTTTTGTAACCCTTCGCCTGTTTTTCTGGCTTCGGTAAAAAATGTCAGAAGTTAGCAGATTCATTAAATTCAAAACATTTTACAGAAAACAATGTTTTCTATATAAAATCTACCCCTAATCTTCAGCTTTTCAAGCAACAAGTCGGATTTCAAATCGGGTCTACCAATCTGTAACTAGAGCTATTTTTGTAACCCTTCGCCTGTTTTTCTGGCTTCGGTAAAAAATGTCAGAAGTTAGCAGATTCATTAAATTCAAAACAACTTTCACAAAAACTGCCGTTTTGACCCCTTTCCCAACATTTTACAGAAAACAATGTTTTCTATATAAAATCTACCCCTAATCTTCAGCTTTTCAAGCAACAAGTCGGATTTCAAATCGGGTCTACCAATCTGTAACTAGAGCTATTTTTGTAACCCTTCGCCTGTTTTTCTGGCTTCGGTAAAAAATGTCAGAAGTTAGCAGATTCATTAAATTCAAAACAACTTTCACAAAAACTGCCGTTTTGACCCCTTTCCCAACATTTTACAGAAAACAATGTTTTCTATATAAAATCTACCCCTAATCTTCAGCTTTTCAAGCAACAAGTCGGATTTCAAATCGGGTCTACCAATCTGTAACTAGAGCTATTTTTGTAACCCTTCGCCTGTTTTTCTGGCTTCGGTAAAAAATGTCAGAAGTTAGCAGATTCATTAAATTCAAAACAACTTTCACAAAAACTGCCGTTTTGACCCCTTTCCCAACATTTTACAGAAAACAATGTTTTCTATATAAAATCTACCCCTAATCTTCAGCTTTTCAAGCAACAAGTCGGATTTCAAATCGGGTCTACCAATCTGTAACTAGAGCTATTTTTGTAACCCTTCGCCTGTTTTTCTGGCTTCGGTAAAAAATGTCAGAAGTTAGCAGATTCATTAAATTCAAAACAACTTTCACAAAAACTGCCGTTTTGACCCCTTTCCCAACATTTTACAGAAAACAATGTTTTCTATATAAAATCTACCCCTAATCTTCAGCTTTTCAAGCAACAAGTCGGATTTCAAATCGGGTCTACCAATCTGTAACTAGAGCTATTTTTGTAATCCTTCGCCTGTTTTTCTGGCTTCGGTAAAAAATGTCAGAAGTTAGCAGATTCATTAAATTCAAAACATTTTACAGAAAACAATGTTTTCTATATAAAATCTACCCCTAATCTTCAGCTTTTCAAGCAACAAGTCGGATTTCAAATCGGGTCTACCAATCTGTAACTAGAGCTATTTTTGTAACCCTTCGCCTGTTTTTCTGGCTTCGGTAAAAAATGTCAGAAGTTAGCAGATTCATTAAATTCAAAACAACTTTCACAAAAACTGCCGTTTTGACCCCTTTCCCAAAATTTTACAGAAAACAATGTTTTCTATATAAAATCTACCCCTAATCTTCAGCTTTTCAAGCAACAAGTCGGATTTCAAATCGGGTCTACCAATCTGTAACTAGAGCTATTTTTGTAACCCTTCGCCTGTTTTTCTGGCTTCGGTAAAAAATGTCAGAAGTTAGCAGATTCATTAAATTCAAAACAACTTTCACAAAAACTGCCGTTTTGACCCCTTTCCCAACATTTTACAGAAAACAATGTTTTCTATATAAAATCTACCCCTAATCTTCAGCTTTTCAAGCAACAAGTCGGATTTCAAATCGGGTCTACCAATCTGTAACTAGAGCTATTTTTGTAACCCTTCGCCTGTTTTTCTGGCTTCGGTAAAAAATGTCAGAAGTTAGCAGATTCATTAAATTCAAAACAACTTTCACAAAAACTGCCGTTTTGACCCCTTTCCCAACATTTTACAGAAAACAATGTTTTCTATATAAAATCTACCCCTAATCTTCAGCTTTTCAAGCAACAAGTCGGATTTCAAATCGGGTCTACCAATCTGTAACTAGAGCTATTTTTGTAACCCTTCACCTGTTTTTCTGGCTTCGGTAAAAAATGTCAGAAGTTAGCAGATTCATTAAATTCAAAACAACTTTCACAAAAACTGCCGTTTTGACCCCTTTCCCAACATTTTACAGAAAACAATGTTTTCTATATAAAATCTACCCCTAATCTTCAGCTTTTCAAGCAACAAGTCGGATTTCAAATCGGGTCTACCAATCTGTAACTAGAGCTATTTTTGTAACCCTTCGCCTGTTTTTCTGGCTTCGGTAAAAAATGTCAGAAGTTAGCAGATTCATTAAATTCAAAACATTTTACAGAAAACAATGTTTTCTATATAAAATCTACCCCTAATCTTCAGCTTTTCAAGCAACAAGTCGGATTTCAAATCGGGTCTACCAATCTGTAACTAGAGCTATTTTTGTAACCCTTCGCCTGTTTTTCTGGCTTCGGTAAAAAATGTCAGAAGTTAGCAGATTCATTAAATTCAAAACAACTTTCACAAAAACTGCCGTTTTGACCCCTTTCCCAACATTTTACAGAAAACAATGTTTTCTATATAAAATCTACCCCTAATCTTCAGCTTTTCAAGCAACAAGTCGGATTTCAAATCGGGTCTACCAATCTGTAACTAGAGCTATTTTTGTAACCCTTCGCCTGTTTTTCTGGCTTCGGTAAAAAATGTCAGAAGTTAGCAGATTCATTAAATTCAAAACAACTTTCACAAAAACTGCCGTTTTGACCCCTTTCCCAACATTTTACAGAAAACAATGTTTTCTATATAAAATCTACCCCTAATCTTCAGCTTTTCAAGCAACAAGTCGGATTTCAAATCGGGTCTACCAATCTGTAACTAGAGCTATTTTTGTAACCCTTCGCCTGTTTTTCTGGCTTCGGTAAAAAATGTCAGAAGTTAGCAGATTCATTAAATTCAAAACAACTTTCACAAAAACTGCCGTTTTGACCCCTCCCAACATTTTACAGAAAACAATGTTTTCTATATAAAATCTACCCCTAATCTTCAGTTTTTCAAGCAACAAGTCGGATTTCAAATCGGGTCTACCAATCTGTAACTAGAGCTATTTTTGTAACCCTTCACCTGTTTTTCTGGCTTCGGTAAAAAATGTCAGAAGTTAGCAGATTCATTAAATTCAAAACAACTTTCACAAAAACTGCCGTTTTGACCCCTTTCCCAACATTTTACAGAAAACAATGTTTTCTATATAAAATCTACCCCTAATCTTCAGCTTTTCAAGCAACAAGTCGGATTTCAAATCGGGTCTACCAATCTGTAACTAGAGCTATTTTTGTAATCCTTCGCCTGTTTTTCTGGCTTCGGTAAAAAATGTCAGAAGTTAGCAGATTCATTAAATTCAAAACATTTTACAGAAAACAATGTTTTCTATATAAAATCTACCCCTAATCTTCAGCTTTTCAAGCAACAAGTCGGATTTCAAATCGGGTCTACCAATCTGTAACTAGAGCTATTTTTGTAACCCTTCGCCTGTTTTTCTGGCTTCGGTAAAAAATGTCAGAAGTTAGCAGATTCATTAAATTCAAAACAACTTTCACAAAAACTGCCGTTTTGACCCCTTTCCCAACATTTTACAGAAAACAATGTTTTCTATATAAAATCTACCCCTAATCTTCAGCTTTTCAAGCAACAAGTCGGATTTCAAATCGGGTCTACCAATCTGTAACTAGAGCTATTTTTGTAACCCTTCGCCTGTTTTTCTGGCTTCGGTAAAAAATGTCAGAAGTTAGCAGATTCATTAAATTCAAAACAACTTTCACAAAAACTGCCGTTTTGACCCCTTTCCCAACATTTTACAGAAAACAATGTTTTCTATATAAAATCTACCCCTAATCTTCAGCTTTTCAAGCAACAAGTCGGATTTCAAATCGGGTCTACCAATCTGTAACTAGAGCTATTTTTGTAACCCTTCGCCTGTTTTTCTGGCTTCGGTAAAAAATGTCAGAAGTTAGCAGATTCATTAAATTCAAAACAACTTTCACAAAAACTGCCGTTTTGACCCCTTTCCCAACATTTTACAGAAAACAATGTTTTCTATATAAAATCTACCCCTAATCTTCAGCTTTTCAAGCAACAAGTCGGATTTCAAATCGGGTCTACCAATCTGTAACTAGAGCTATTTTTGTAACCCTTCGCCTGTTTTTCTGGCTTCGGTAAAAAATGTCAGAAGTTAGCAGATTCATTAAATTCAAAACAACTTTCACAAAAACTGCCGTTTTGACCCCTTTCCCAACATTTTACAGAAAACAATGTTTTCTATATAAAATCTACCCCTAATCTTCAGCTTTTCAAGCAACAAGTCGGATTTCAAATCGGGTCTACCAATCTGTAACTAGAGCTATTTTTGTAATCCTTCGCCTGTTTTTCTGGCTTCGGTAAAAAATGTCAGAAGTTAGCAGATTCATTAAATTCAAAACATTTTACAGAAAACAATGTTTTCTATATAAAATCTACCCCTAATCTTCAGCTTTTCAAGCAACAAGTCGGATTTCAAATCGGGTCTACCAATCTGTAACTAGAGCTATTTTTGTAACCCTTCGCCTGTTTTTCTGGCTTCGGTAAAAAATGTCAGAAGTTAGCAGATTCATTAAATTCAAAACAACTTTCACAAAAACTGCCGTTTTGACCCCTTTCCCAACATTTTACAGAAAACAATGTTTTCTATATAAAATCTACCCCTAATCTTCAGCTTTTCAAGCAACAAGTCGGATTTCAAATCGGGTCTACCAATCTGTAACTAGAGCTATTTTTGTAACCCTTCGCCTGTTTTTCTGGCTTCGGTAAAAAATGTCAGAAGTTAGCAGATTCATTAAATTCAAAACAACTTTCACAAAAACTGCCGTTTTGACCCCTTTCCCAACATTTTACAGAAAACAATGTTTTCTATATAAAATCTACCCCTAATCTTCAGCTTTTCAAGCAACAAGTCGGATTTCAAATCGGGTCTACCAATCTGTAACTAGAGCTATTTTTGTAACCCTTCGCCTGTTTTTCTGGCTTCGGTAAAAAATGTCAGAAGTTAGCAGATTCATTAAATTCAAAACAACTTTCACAAAAACTGCCGTTTTGACCCCTTTCCCAACATTTTACAGAAAACAATGTTTTCTATATAAAATCTACCCCTAATCTTCAGCTTTTCAAGCAACAAGTCGGATTTCAAATCGGGTCTACCAATCTGTAACTAGAGCTATTTTTGTAACCCTTCGCCTGTTTTTCTGGCTTCGGTAAAAAATGTCAGAAGTTAGCAGATTCATTAAATTCAAAACAACTTTCACAAAAACTGCCGTTTTGACCCCTCCCAACATTTTACAGAAAACAATGTTTTCTATATAAAATCTACCCCTAATCTTCAGTTTTTCAAGCAACAAGTCGGATTTCAAATCGGGTCTACCAATCTGTAACTAGAGCTATTTTTGTAACCCTTCACCTGTTTTTCTGGCTTCGGTAAAAAATGTCAGAAGTTAGCAGATTCATTAAATTCAAAACAACTTTCACAAAAACTGCCGTTTTGACCCCTTTCCCAACATTTTACAGAAAACAATGTTTTCTATATAAAATCTACCCCTAATCTTCAGCTTTTCAAGCAACAAGTCGGATTTCAAATCGGGTCTACCAATCTGTAACTAGAGCTATTTTTGTAACCCTTCGCCTGTTTTTCTGGCTTCGGTAAAAAATGTCAGAAGTTAGCAGATTCATTAAATTCAAAACAACTTTCACAAAAACTGCCGTTTTGACCCCTTTCCCAACATTTTACAGAAAACAATGTTTTCTATATAAAATCTACCCCTAATCTTCAGCTTTTCAAGCAACAAGTCGGATTTCAAATCGGGTCTACCAATCTGTAACTAGAGCTATTTTTGTAACCCTTCGCCTGTTTTTCTGGCTTCGGTAAAAAATGTCAGAAGTTAGCAGATTCATTAAATTCAAAACAACTTTCACAAAAACTGCCGTTTTGACCCCTTTCCCAACATTTTACAGAAAACAATGTTTTCTATATAAAATCTACCCCTAATCTTCAGCTTTTCAAGCAACAAGTCGGATTTCAAATCGGGTCTACCAATCTGTAACTAGAGCTATTTTTGTAACCCTTCGCCTGTTTTTCTGGCTTCGGTAAAAAATGTCAGAAGTTAGCAGATTCATTAAATTCAAAACAACTTTCACAAAAACTGCCGTTTTGACCCCTTTCCCAAAATTTTACAGAAAACAATGTTTTCTATATAAAATCTACCCCTAATCTTCAGTTTTTCAAGCAACAAGTCGGATTTCAAATCGGGTCTACCAATCTGTAACTAGAGCTATTTTTGTAACCCTTCGCCTGTTTTTCTGGCTTCGGTAAAAAATGTCAGAAGTTAGCAGATTCATTAAATTCAAAACAACTTTCACAAAAACTGCCGTTTTGACCCCTTTCCCAACATTTTACAGAAAACAATGTTTTCTATATAAAATCTACCCCTAATCTTCAGCTTTTCAAGCAACAAGTCGGATTTCAAATCGGGTCTACCAATCTGTAACTAGAGCTATTTTTGTAACCCTTCGCCTGTTTTTCTGGCTTCGGTAAAAAATGTCAGAAGTTAGCAGATTCATTAAATTCAAAACAACTTTCACAAAAACTGCCGTTTTGACCCCTTTCCCAACATTTTACAGAAAACAATGTTTTCTATATAAAATCTACCCCTAATCTTCAGCTTTTCAAGCAACAAGTCGGATTTCAAATCGGGTCTACCAATCTGTAACTAGAGCTATTTTTGTAACCCTTCGCCTGTTTTTCTGGCTTCGGTAAAAAATGTCAGAAGTTAGCAGATTCATTAAATTCAAAACAACTTTCACAAAAACTGCCGTTTTGACCCCTTTCCCAAAATTTTACAGAAAACAATGTTTTCTATATAAAATCTACCCCTAATCTTCAGCTTTTCAAGCAACAAGTCGGATTTCAAATCGGGTCTACCAATCTGTAACTAGAGCTATTTTTGTAACCCTTCGCCTGTTTTTCTGGCTTCGGTAAAAAATGTCAGAAGTTAGCAGATTCATTAAATTCAAAACAACTTTCACAAAAACTGCCGTTTTGACCCCTTTCCCAACATTTTACAGAAAACAATGTTTTCTATATAAAATCTACCCCTAATCTTCAGCTTTTCAAGCAACAAGTCGGATTTCAAATCGGGTCTACCAATCTGTAACTAGAGCTATTTTTGTAACCCTTCGCCTGTTTTTCTGGCTTCGGTAAAAAATGTCAGAAGTTAGCAGATTCATTAAATTCAAAACAACTTTCACAAAAACTGCCGTTTTGACCCCTTTCCCAACATTTTACAGAAAACAATGTTTTCTATATAAAATCTACCCCTAATCTTCAGCTTTTCAAGCAACAAGTCGGATTTCAAATCGGGTCTACCAATCTGTAACTAGAGCTATTTTTGTAACCCTTCGCCTGTTTTTCTGGCTTCGGTAAAAAATGTCAGAAGTTAGCAGATTCATTAAATTCAAAACAACTTTCACAAAAACTGCCGTTTTGACCCCTTTCCCAACATTTTACAGAAAACAATGTTTTCTATATAAAATCTACCCCTAATCTTCAGCTTTTCAAGCAACAAGTCGGATTTCAAATCGGGTCTACCAATCTGTAACTAGAGCTATTTTTGTAACCCTTCGCCTGTTTTTCTGGCTTCGGTAAAAAATGTCAGAAGTTAGCAGATTCATTAAATTCAAAACAACTTTCACAAAAACTGCCGTTTTGACCCCTTTCCCAACATTTTACAGAAAACAATGTTTTCTATATAAAATCTACCCCTAATCTTCAGCTTTTCAAGCAACAAGTCGGATTTCAAATCGGGTCTACCAATCTGTAACTAGAGCTATTTTTGTAACCCTTCGCCTGTTTTTCTGGCTTCGGTAAAAAATGTCAGAAGTTAGCAGATTCATTAAATTCAAAACAACTTTCACAAAAACTGCCGTTTTGACCCCTTTCCCAACATTTTACAGAAAACAATGTTTTCTATATAAAATCTACCCCTAATCTTCAGTTTTTCAAGCAACAAGTCGGATTTCAAATCGGGTCTACCAATCTGTAACTAGAGCTATTTTTGTAACCCTTCACCTGTTTTTCTGGCTTCGGTAAAAAATGTCAGAAGTTAGCAGATTCATTAAATTCAAAACAACTTTCACAAAAACTGCCGTTTTGACCCCTTTCCCAACATTTTACAGAAAACAATGTTTTCTATATAAAATCTACCCCTAATCTTCAGCTTTTCAAGCAACAAGTCGGATTTCAAATCGGGTCTACCAATCTGTAACTAGAGCTATTTTTGTAACCCTTCGCCTGTTTTTCTGGCTTCGGTAAAAAATGTCAGAAGTTAGCAGATTCATTAAATTCAAAACAACTTTCACAAAAACTGCCGTTTTGACCCCTTTCCCAACATTTTACAGAAAACAATGTTTTCTATATAAAATCTACCCCTAATCTTCAGCTTTTCAAGCAACAAGTCGGATTTCAAATCGGGTCTACCAATCTGTAACTAGAGCTATTTTTGTAACCCTTCGCCTGTTTTTCTGGCTTCGGTAAAAAATGTCAGAAGTTAGCAGATTCATTAAATTCAAAACAACTTTCACAAAAACTGCCGTTTTGACCCCTTTCCCAACATTTTACAGAAAACAATGTTTTCTATATAAAATCTACCCCTAATCTTCAGCTTTTCAAGCAACAAGTCGGATTTCAAATCGGGTCTACCAATCTGTAACTAGAGCTATTTTTGTAACCCTTCGCCTGTTTTTCTGGCTTCGGTAAAAAATGTCAGAAGTTAGCAGATTCATTAAATTCAAAACAACTTTCACAAAAACTGCCGTTTTGACCCCTTTCCCAACATTTTACAGAAAACAATGTTTTCTATATAAAATCTACCCCTAATCTTCAGCTTTTCAAGCAACAAGTCGGATTTCAAATCGGGTCTACCAATCTGTAACTAGAGCTATTTTTGTAACCCTTCGCCTGTTTTTCTGGCTTCGGTAAAAAATGTCAGAAGTTAGCAGATTCATTAAATTCAAAACAACTTTCACAAAAACTGCCGTTTTGACCCCTTTCCCAACATTTTACAGAAAACAATGTTTTCTATATAAAATCTACCCCTAATCTTCAGCTTTTCAAGCAACAAGTCGGATTTCAAATCGGGTCTACCAATCTGTAACTAGAGCTATTTTTGTAACCCTTCGCCTGTTTTTCTGGCTTCGGTAAAAAATGTCAGAAGTTAGCAGATTCATTAAATTCAAAACAACTTTCACAAAAACTGCCGTTTTGACCCCTTTCCCAACATTTTACAGAAAACAATGTTTTCTATATAAAATCTACCCCTAATCTTCAGCTTTTCAAGCAACAAGTCGGATTTCAAATCGGGTCTACCAATCTGTAACTAGAGCTATTTTTGTAACCCTTCGCCTGTTTTTCTGGCTTCGGTAAAAAATGTCAGAAGTTAGCAGATTCATTAAATTCAAAACAACTTTCACAAAAACTGCCGTTTTGACCCCTTTCCCAAAAATTTTCAGAAAACAATGTTTTCTATATAAAATCTACCCCTAATCTTCAGTTTTTCAAGCAACAAGTCGGATTTCAAATCGGGTCTACCAATCTGTAACTAGAGCTATTTTTGTAACCCTTCACCTGTTTTTCTGGCTTCGGTAAAAAATGTCAGAAGTTAGCAGATTCATTAAATTCAAAACAACTTTCACAAAAACTGCCGTTTTGACCCCTTTCCCAACATTTTACAGAAAACAATGTTTTCTATATAAAATCTACCCCTAATCTTCAGCTTTTCAAGCAACAAGTCGGATTTCAAATCGGGTCTACCAATCTGTAACTAGAGCTATTTTTGTAACCCTTCGCCTGTTTTTCTGGCTTCGGTAAAAAATGTCAGAAGTTAGCAGATTCATTAAATTCAAAACAACTTTCACAAAAACTGCCGTTTTGACCCCTTTCCCAACATTTTACAGAAAACAATGTTTTCTATATAAAATCTACCCCTAATCTTCAGTTTTTCAAGCAACAAGTCGGATTTCAAATCGGGTCTACCAATCTGTAACTAGAGCTATTTTTGTAACCCTTCACCTGTTTTTCTGGCTTCGGTAAAAAATGTCAGAAGTTAGCAGATTCATTAAATTCAAAACAACTTTCACAAAAACTGCCGTTTTGACCCCTTTCCCAACATTTTACAGAAAACAATGTTTTCTATATAAAATCTACCCCTAATCTTCAGCTTTTCAAGCAACAAGTCGGATTTCAAATCGGGTCTACCAATCTGTAACTAGAGCTATTTTTGTAACCCTTCGCCTGTTTTTCTGGCTTCGGTAAAAAATGTCAGAAGTTAGCAGATTCATTAAATTCAAAACAACTTTCACAAAAACTGCCGTTTTGACCCCTTTCCCAACATTTTACAGAAAACAATGTTTTCTATATAAAATCTACCCCTAATCTTCAGCTTTTCAAGCAACAAGTCGGATTTCAAATCGGGTCTACCAATCTGTAACTAGAGCTATTTTTGTAACCCTTCGCCTGTTTTTCTGGCTTCGGTAAAAAATGTCAGAAGTTAGCAGATTCATTAAATTCAAAACATTTTACAGAAAACAATGTTTTCTATATAAAATCTACCCCTAATCTTCAGCTTTTCAAGCAACAAGTCGGATTTCAAATCGGGTCTACCAATCTGTAACTAGAGCTATTTTTGTAACCCTTCGCCTGTTTTTCTGGCTTCGGTAAAAAATGTCAGAAGTTAGCAGATTCATTAAATTCAAAACAACTTTCACAAAAACTGCCGTTTTGACCCCTTTCCCAACATTTTACAGAAAACAATGTTTTCTATATAAAATCTACCCCTAATCTTCAGCTTTTCAAGCAACAAGTCGGATTTCAAATCGGGTCTACCAATCTGTAACTAGAGCTATTTTTGTAACCCTTCGCCTGTTTTTCTGGCTTCGGTAAAAAATGTCAGAAGTTAGCAGATTCATTAAATTCAAAACAACTTTCACAAAAACTGCCGTTTTGACCCCTTTCCCAACATTTTACAGAAAACAATGTTTTCTATATAAAATCTACCCCTAATCTTCAGCTTTTCAAGCAACAAGTCGGATTTCAAATCGGGTCTACCAATCTGTAACTAGAGCTATTTTTGTAACCCTTCGCCTGTTTTTCTGGCTTCGGTAAAAAATGTCAGAAGTTAGCAGATTCATTAAATTCAAAACAACTTTCACAAAAACTGCCGTTTTGACCCCTTTCCCAACATTTTACAGAAAACAATGTTTTCTATATAAAATCTACCCCTAATCTTCAGCTTTTCAAGCAACAAGTCGGATTTCAAATCGGGTCTACCAATCTGTAACTAGAGCTATTTTTGTAACCCTTCGCCTGTTTTTCTGGCTTCGGTAAAAAATGTCAGAAGTTAGCAGATTCATTAAATTCAAAACAACTTTCACAAAAACTGCCGTTTTGACCCCTTTCCCAACATTTTACAGAAAACAATGTTTTCTATATAAAATCTACCCCTAATCTTCAGCTTTTCAAGCAACAAGTCGGATTTCAAATCGGGTCTACCAATCTGTAACTAGAGCTATTTTTGTAACCCTTCGCCTGTTTTTCTGGCTTCGGTAAAAAATGTCAGAAGTTAGCAGATTCATTAAATTCAAAACAACTTTCACAAAAACTGCCGTTTTGACCCCTTTCCCAACATTTTACAGAAAACAATGTTTTCTATATAAAATCTACCCCTAATCTTCAGCTTTTCAAGCAACAAGTCGGATTTCAAATCGGGTCTACCAATCTGTAACTAGAGCTATTTTTGTAACCCTTCGCCTGTTTTTCTGGCTTCGGTAAAAAATGTCAGAAGTTAGCAGATTCATTAAATTCAAAACAACTTTCACAAAAACTGCCGTTTTGACCCCTTTCCCAACATTTTACAGAAAACAATGTTTTCTATATAAAATCTACCCCTAATCTTCAGCTTTTCAAGCAACAAGTCGGATTTCAAATCGGGTCTACCAATCTGTAACTAGAGCTATTTTTGTAACCCTTCGCCTGTTTTTCTGGCTTCGGTAAAAAATGTCAGAAGTTAGCAGATTCATTAAATTCAAAACAACTTTCACAAAAACTGCCGTTTTGACCCCTTTCCCAACATTTTACAGAAAACAATGTTTTCTATATAAAATCTACCCCTAATCTTCAGCTTTTCAAGCAACAAGTCGGATTTCAAATCGGGTCTACCAATCTGTAACTAGAGCTATTTTTGTAACCCTTCGCCTGTTTTTCTGGCTTCGGTAAAAAATGTCAGAAGTTAGCAGATTCATTAAATTCAAAACAACTTTCACAAAAACTGCCGTTTTGACCCCTTTCCCAAAAATTTTCAGAAAACAATGTTTTCTATATAAAATCTACCCCTAATCTTCAGCTTTTCAAGCAACAAGTCGGATTTCAAATCGGGTCTACCAATCTGTAACTAGAGCTATTTTTGTAACCCTTCACCTGTTTTTCTGGCTTCGGTAAAAAATGTCAGAAGTTAGCAGATTCATTAAATTCAAAACAACTTTCACAAAAACTGCCGTTTTGACCCCTTTCCCAACATTTTACAGAAAACAATGTTTTCTATATAAAATCTACCCCTAATCTTCAGCTTTTCAAGCAACAAGTCGGATTTCAAATCGGGTCTACCAATCTGTAACTAGAGCTATTTTTGTAACCCTTCGCCTGTTTTTCTGGCTTCGGTAAAAAATGTCAGAAGTTAGCAGATTCATTAAATTCAAAACAACTTTCACAAAAACTGCCGTTTTGACCCCTTTCCCAACATTTTACAGAAAACAATGTTTTCTATATAAAATCTACCCCTAATCTTCAGCTTTTCAAGCAACAAGTCGGATTTCAAATCGGGTCTACCAATCTGTAACTAGAGCTATTTTTGTAACCCTTCGCCTGTTTTTCTGGCTTCGGTAAAAAATGTCAGAAGTTAGCAGATTCATTAAATTCAAAACAACTTTCACAAAAACTGCCGTTTTGACCCCTTTCCCAACATTTTACAGAAAACAATGTTTTCTATATAAAATCTACCCCTAATCTTCAGCTTTTCAAGCAACAAGTCGGATTTCAAATCGGGTCTACCAATCTGTAACTAGAGCTATTTTTGTAACCCTTCGCCTGTTTTTCTGGCTTCGGTAAAAAATGTCAGAAGTTAGCAGATTCATTAAATTCAAAACAACTTTCACAAAAACTGCCGTTTTGACCCCTTTCCCAACATTTTACAGAAAACAATGTTTTCTATATAAAATCTACCCCTAATCTTCAGCTTTTCAAGCAACAAGTCGGATTTCAAATCGGGTCTACCAATCTGTAACTAGAGCTATTTTTGTAACCCTTCGCCTGTTTTTCTGGCTTCGGTAAAAAATGTCAGAAGTTAGCAGATTCATTAAATTCAAAACAACTTTCACAAAAACTGCCGTTTTGACCCCTTTCCCAAAATTTTCAGAAAACAATGTTTTCTATATAAAATCTACCCCTAATCTTCAGCTTTTCAAGCAACAAGTCGGATTTCAAATCGGGTCTACCAATCTGTAACTAGAGCTATTTTTGTAACCCTTCGCCTGTTTTTCTGGCTTCGGTAAAAAATGTCAGAAGTTAGCAGATTCATTAAATTCAAAACAACTTTCACAAAAACTGCCGTTTTGACCCCTTTCCCAACATTTTACAGAAAACAATGTTTTCTATATAAAATCTACCCCTAATCTTCAGCTTTTCAAGCAACAAGTCGGATTTCAAATCGGGTCTACCAATCTGTAACTAGAGCTATTTTTGTAACCCTTCGCCTGTTTTTCTGGCTTCGGTAAAAAATGTCAGAAGTTAGCAGATTCATTAAATTCAAAACAACTTTCACAAAAACTGCCGTTTTGACCCCTTTCCCAACATTTTACAGAAAACAATGTTTTCTATATAAAATCTACCCCTAATCTTCAGCTTTTCAAGCAACAAGTCGGATTTCAAATCGGGTCTACCAATCTGTAACTAGAGCTATTTTTGTAACCCTTCGCCTGTTTTTCTGGCTTCGGTAAAAAATGTCAGAAGTTAGCAGATTCATTAAATTCAAAACAACTTTCACAAAAACTGCCGTTTTGACCCCTTTCCCAACATTTTACAGAAAACAATGTTTTCTATATAAAATCTACCCCTAATCTTCAGCTTTTCAAGCAACAAGTCGGATTTCAAATCGGGTCTACCAATCTGTAACTAGAGCTATTTTTGTAACCCTTCGCCTGTTTTTCTGGCTTCGGTAAAAAATGTCAGAAGTTAGCAGATTCATTAAATTCAAAACAACTTTCACAAAAACTGCCGTTTTGACCCCTTTCCCAACATTTTACAGAAAACAATGTTTTCTATATAAAATCTACCCCTAATCTTCAGCTTTTCAAGCAACAAGTCGGATTTCAAATCGGGTCTACCAATCTGTAACTAGAGCTATTTTTGTAACCCTTCACCTGTTTTTCTGGCTTCGGTAAAAAATGTCAGAAGTTAGCAGATTCATTAAATTCAAAACAACTTTCACAAAAACTGCCGTTTTGACCCCTTTCCCAACATTTTACAGAAAACAATGTTTTCTATATAAAATCTACCCCTAATCTTCAGCTTTTCAAGCAACAAGTCGGATTTCAAATCGGGTCTACCAATCTGTAACTAGAGCTATTTTTGTAACCCTTCGCCTGTTTTTCTGGCTTCGGTAAAAAATGTCAGAAGTTAGCAGATTCATTAAATTCAAAACAACTTTCACAAAAACTGCCGTTTTGACCCCTTTCCCAACATTTTACAGAAAACAATGTTTTCTATATAAAATCTACCCCTAATCTTCAGCTTTTCAAGCAACAAGTCGGATTTCAAATCGGGTCTACCAATCTGTAACTAGAGCTATTTTTGTAACCCTTCGCCTGTTTTTCTGGCTTCGGTAAAAAATGTCAGAAGTTAGCAGATTCATTAAATTCAAAACAACTTTCACAAAAACTGCCGTTTTGACCCCTTTCCCAACATTTTACAGAAAACAATGTTTTCTATATAAAATCTACCCCTAATCTTCAGCTTTTCAAGCAACAAGTCGGATTTCAAATCGGGTCTACCAATCTGTAACTAGAGCTATTTTTGTAATCCTTCGCCTGTTTTTCTGGCTTCGGTAAAAAATGTCAGAAGTTAGCAGATTCATTAAATTCAAAACAACTTTCACAAAAACTGCCGTTTTGACCCCTTTCCCAACATTTTACAGAAAACAATGTTTTCTATATAAAATCTACCCCTAATCTTCAGCTTTTCAAGCAACAAGTCGGATTTCAAATCGGGTCTACCAATCTGTAACTAGAGCTATTTTTGTAACCCTTCGCCTGTTTTTCTGGCTTCGGTAAAAAATGTCAGAAGTTAGCAGATTCATTAAATTCAAAACAACTTTCACAAAAACTGCCGTTTTGACCCCTTTCCCAACATTTTACAGAAAACAATGTTTTCTATATAAAATCTACCCCTAATCTTCAGCTTTTCAAGCAACAAGTCGGATTTCAAATCGGGTCTACCAATCTGTAACTAGAGCTATTTTTGTAATCCTTCGCCTGTTTTTCTGGCTTCGGTAAAAAATGTCAGAAGTTAGCAGATTCATTAAATTCAAAACATTTTACAGAAAACAATGTTTTCTATATAAAATCTACCCCTAATCTTCAGCTTTTCAAGCAACAAGTCGGATTTCAAATCGGGTCTACCAATCTGTAACTAGAGCTATTTTTGTAACCCTTCGCCTGTTTTTCTGGCTTCGGTAAAAAATGTCAGAAGTTAGCAGATTCATTAAATTCAAAACAACTTTCACAAAAACTGCCGTTTTGACCCCTTTCCCAACATTTTACAGAAAACAATGTTTTCTATATAAAATCTACCCCTAATCTTCAGCTTTTCAAGCAACAAGTCGGATTTCAAATCGGGTCTACCAATCTGTAACTAGAGCTATTTTTGTAACCCTTCGCCTGTTTTTCTGGCTTCGGTAAAAAATGTCAGAAGTTAGCAGATTCATTAAATTCAAAACAACTTTCACAAAAACTGCCGTTTTGACCCCTTTCCCAACATTTTACAGAAAACAATGTTTTCTATATAAAATCTACCCCTAATCTTCAGCTTTTCAAGCAACAAGTCGGATTTCAAATCAGGTCTACCAATCTGTAACTAGAGCTATTTTTGTAACCCTTCGCCTGTTTTTCTGGCTTCGGTAAAAAATGTCAGAAGTTAGCAGATTCATTAAATTCAAAACAACTTTCACAAAAACTGCCGTTTTGACCCCTTTCCCAACATTTTACAGAAAACAATGTTTTCTATATAAAATCTACCCCTAATCTTCAGCTTTTCAAGCAACAAGTCGGATTTCAAATCGGGTCTACCAATCTGTAACTAGAGCTATTTTTGTAATCCTTCGCCTGTTTTTCTGGCTTCGGTAAAAAATGTCAGAAGTTAGCAGATTCATTAAATTCAAAACATTTTACAGAAAACAATGTTTTCTATATAAAATCTACCCCTAATCTTCAGCTTTTCAAGCAACAAGTCGGATTTCAAATCGGGTCTACCAATCTGTAACTAGAGCTATTTTTGTAACCCTTCGCCTGTTTTTCTGGCTTCGGTAAAAAATGTCAGAAGTTAGCAGATTCATTAAATTCAAAACATTTTACAGAAAACAATGTTTTCTATATAAAATCTACCCCTAATCTTCAGCTTTTCAAGCAACAAGTCGGATTTCAAATCGGGTCTACCAATCTGTAACTAGAGCTATTTTTGTAATCCTTCGCCTGTTTTTCTGGCTTCGGTAAAAAATGTCAGAAGTTAGCAGATTCATTAAATTCAAAACATTTTACAGAAAACAATGTTTTCTATATAAAATCTACCCCTAATCTTCAGCTTTTCAAGCAACAAGTCGGATTTCAAATCGGGTCTACCAATCTGTAACTAGAGCTATTTTTGTAACCCTTCACCTGTTTTTCTGGCTTCGGTAAAAAATGTCAGAAGTTAGCAGATTCATTAAATTCAAAACAACTTTCACAAAAACTGCCGTTTTGACCCCTTTCCCAACATTTTACAGAAAACAATGTTTTCTATATAAAATCTACCCCTAATCTTCAGCTTTTCAAGCAACAAGTCGGATTTCAAATCGGGTCTACCAATCTGTAACTAGAGCTATTTTTGTAACCCTTCGCCTGTTTTTCTGGCTTCGGTAAAAAATGTCAGAAGTTAGCAGATTCATTAAATTCAAAACAACTTTCACAAAAACTGCCGTTTTGACCCCTTTCCCAACATTTTACAGAAAACAATGTTTTCTATATAAAATCTACCCCTAATCTTCAGCTTTTCAAGCAACAAGTCGGATTTCAAATCGGGTCTACCAATCTGTAACTAGAGCTATTTTTGTAACCCTTCGCCTGTTTTTCTGGCTTCGGTAAAAAATGTCAGAAGTTAGCAGATTCATTAAATTCAAAACAACTTTCACAAAAACTGCCGTTTTGACCCCTTTCCCAACATTTTACAGAAAACAATGTTTTCTATATAAAATCTACCCCTAATCTTCAGCTTTTCAAGCAACAAGTCGGATTTCAAATCGGGTCTACCAATCTGTAACTAGAGCTATTTTTGTAATCCTTCGCCTGTTTTTCTGGCTTCGGTAAAAAATGTCAGAAGTTAGCAGATTCATTAAATTCAAAACATTTTACAGAAAACAATGTTTTCTATATAAAATCTACCCCTAATCTTCAGCTTTTCAAGCAACAAGTCGGATTTCAAATCGGGTCTACCAATCTGTAACTAGAGCTATTTTTGTAACCCTTCGCCTGTTTTTCTGGCTTCGGTAAAAAATGTCAGAAGTTAGCAGATTCATTAAATTCAAAACATTTTACAGAAAACAATGTTTTCTATATAAAATCTACCCCTAATCTTCAGCTTTTCAAGCAACAAGTCGGATTTCAAATCGGGTCTACCAATCTGTAACTAGAGCTATTTTTGTAACCCTTCGCCTGTTTTTCTGGCTTCGGTAAAAAATGTCAGAAGTTAGCAGATTCATTAAATTCAAAACAACTTTCACAAAAACTGCCGTTTTGATCCTTTCCCAACATTTTACAGAAAACAATGTTTTCTATATAAAATCTACCCCTAATCTTCTGCTTTTCAAGCAACAAGTCGGATTTCAAATCGGGTCTACCAATCTGTAACTAGAGCTATTTTTGTAACCCTTCGCCTGTTTTTCTGGCTTCGGTAAAAAATGTCAGAAGTTAGCAGATTCATTAAATTCAAAACAACTTTCACAAAAACTGCCGTTTTGACCCCTTTCCCAACATTTTACAGAAAACAATGTTTTCTATATAAAATCTACCCCTAATCTTCAGTTTTTCAAGCAACAAGTCGGATTTCAAATCGGGTCTACCAATCTGTAACTAGAGCTATTTTTGTAACCCTTCACCTGTTTTTCTGGCTTCGGTAAAAAATGTCAGAAGTTAGCAGATTCATTAAATTCAAAACAACTTTCACAAAAACTGCCGTTTTGACCCCTTTCCCAACATTTTACAGAAAACAATGTTTTCTATATAAAATCTACCCCTAATCTTCAGCTTTTCAAGCAACAAGTCGGATTTCAAATCGGGTCTACCAATCTGTAACTAGAGCTATTTTTGTAACCCTTCGCCTGTTTTTCTGGCTTCGGTAAAAAATGTCAGAAGTTAGCAGATTCATTAAATTCAAAACAACTTTCACAAAAACTGCCGTTTTGACCCCTTTCCCAACATTTTACAGAAAACAATGTTTTCTATATAAAATCTACCCCTAATCTTCAGCTTTTCAAGCAACAAGTCGGATTTCAAATCGGGTCTACCAATCTGTAACTAGAGCTATTTTTGTAACCCTTCGCCTGTTTTTCTGGCTTCGGTAAAAAATGTCAGAAGTTAGCAGATTCATTAAATTCAAAACAACTTTCACAAAAACTGCCGTTTTGACCCCTTTCCCAACATTTTACAGAAAACAATGTTTTCTATATAAAATCTACCCCTAATCTTCAGCTTTTCAAGCAACAAGTCGGATTTCAAATCGGGTCTACCAATCTGTAACTAGAGCTATTTTTGTAACCCTTCGCCTGTTTTTCTGGCTTCGGTAAAAAATGTCAGAAGTTAGCAGATTCATTAAATTCAAAACAACTTTCACAAAAACTGCCGTTTTGACCCCTTTCCCAACATTTTACAGAAAACAATGTTTTCTATATAAAATCTACCCCTAATCTTCAGCTTTTCAAGCAACAAGTCGGATTTCAAATCGGGTCTACCAATCTGTAACTAGAGCTATTTTTGTAACCCTTCGCCTGTTTTTCTGGCTTCGGTAAAAAATGTCAGAAGTTAGCAGATTCATTAAATTCAAAACAACTTTCACAAAAACTGACGTTTTGACCCCTTTCCCAACATTTTACAGAAAACAATGTTTTCTATATAAAATCTACCCCTAATCTTCAGCTTTTCAAGCAACAAGTCGGATTTCAAATCGGGTCTACCAATCTGTAACTAGAGCTATTTTTGTAACCCTTCGCCTGTTTTTCTGGCTTCGGTAAAAAATGTCAGAAGTTAGCAGATTCATTAAATTCAAAACAACTTTCACAAAAACTGCCGTTTTGACCCCTTTCCCAACATTTTACAGAAAACAATGTTTTCTATATAAAATCTACCCCTAATCTTCAGCTTTTCAAGCAACAAGTCGGATTTCAAATCGGGTCTACCAATCTGTAACTAGAGCTATTTTTGTAACCCTTCGCCTGTTTTTCTGGCTTCGGTAAAAAATGTCAGAAGTTAGCAGATTCATTAAATTCAAAACAACTTTCACAAAAACTGACGTTTTGACCCCTTTCCCAACATTTTACAGAAAACAATGTTTTCTATATAAAATCTACCCCTAATCTTCAGCTTTTCAAGCAACAAGTCGGATTTCAAATCGGGTCTACCAATCTGTAACTAGAGCTATTTTTGTAACCCTTCGCCTGTTTTTCTGGCTTCGGTAAAAAATGTCAGAAGTTAGCAGATTCATTAAATTCAAAACAACTTTCACAAAAACTGCCGTTTTGACCCCTTTCCCAACATTTTACAGAAAACAATGTTTTCTATATAAAATCTACCCCTAATCTTCAGCTTTTCAAGCAACAAGTCGGATTTCAAATCGGGTCTACCAATCTGTAACTAGAGCTATTTTTGTAACCCTTCGCCTGTTTTTCTGGCTTCGGTAAAAAATGTCAGAAGTTAGCAGATTCATTAAATTCAAAACAACTTTCACAAAAACTGCCGTTTTGACCCCTTTCCCAAAAATTTTCAGAAAACAATGTTTTCTATATAAAATCTACCCCTAATCTTCAGTTTTTCAAGCAACAAGTCGGATTTCAAATCGGGTCTACCAATCTGTAACTAGAGCTATTTTTGTAACCCTTCACCTGTTTTTCTGGCTTCGGTAAAAAATGTCAGAAGTTAGCACATTCATTAAATTCAAAACAACTTTCACAAAAACTGCCGTTTTGACCCCTTTCCCAACATTTTACAGAAAACAATGTTTTCTATATAAAATCTACCCCTAATCTTCAGCTTTTCAAGCAACAAGTCGGATTTCAAATCGGGTCTACCAATCTGTAACTAGAGCTATTTTTGTAACCCTTCGCCTGTTTTTCTGGCTTCGGTAAAAAATGTCAGAAGTTAGCAGATTCATTAAATTCAAAACAACTTTCACAAAAACTGCCGTTTTGACCCCTTTGCCAATATTTTACAGAAAACAATGTTTTCTATATAAAATCTACCCCTAATCTTCAGCTTTTCAAGCAACAAGTCGGATTTCAAATCGGGTCTACCAATCTGTAACTAGAGCTATTTTTGTAACCCTTCGCCTGTTTTTCTGGCTTCGGTAAAAAATGTCAGAAGTTAGCAGATTCATTAAATTCAAAACAACTTTCACAAAAACTGCCGTTTTGACCCCTTTCCCAACATTTTACAGAAAACAATGTTTTCTATATAAAATCTACCCCTAATCTTCAGCTTTTCAAGCAACAAGTCGGATTTCAAATCGGGTCTACCAATCTGTAACTAGAGCTATTTTTGTAATCCTTCGCCTGTTTTTCTGGCTTCGGTAAAAAATGTCAGAAGTTAGCAGATTCATTAAATTCAAAACATTTTACAGAAAACAATGTTTTCTATATAAAATCTACCCCTAATCTTCAGCTTTTCAAGCAACAAGTCGGATTTCAAATCGGGTCTACCAATCTGTAACTAGAGCTATTTTTGTAACCCTTCACCTGTTTTTCTGGCTTCGGTAAAAAATGTCAGAAGTTAGCACATTCATTAAATTCAAAACAACTTTCACAAAAACTGCCGTTTTGACCCCTTTCCCAACATTTTACAGAAAACAATGTTTTCTATATAAAATCTACCCCTAATCTTCAGCTTTTCAAGCAACAAGTCGGATTTCAAATCGGGTCTACCAATCTGTAACTAGAGCTATTTTTGTAACCCTTCGCCTGTTTTTCTGGCTTCGGTAAAAAATGTCAGAAGTTAGCAGATTCATTAAATTCAAATTTTTTTACAGAAAACAATGTTTTCTATATAAAATCTACCCCTAATCTTCAGCTTTTCAAGCAACAAGTCGGATTTCAAATCGGGTCTACCAATCTGTAACTAGAGCTATTTTTGTAACCCTTCGCCTGTTTTTCTGGCTTCGGTAAAAAATGTCAGAAGTTAGCAGATTCATTAAATTCAAAACAACTTTCACAAAAACTGCCGTTTTGACCCCTCCCAACATTTTACAGAAAACAATGTTTTCTATATAAAATCTACCCCTAATCTTCAGTTTTTCAAGCAACAAGTCGGATTTCAAATCGGGTCTACCAATCTGTAACTAGAGCTATTTTTGTAACCCTTCACCTGTTTTTCTGGCTTCGGTAAAAAATGTCAGAAGTTAGCAGATTCATTAAATTCAAAACAACTTTCACAAAAACTGCCGTTTTGACCCCTTTCCCAACATTTTACAGATAACAATGTTTTCTATATAAAATCTACCCCTAATCTTCAGCTTTTCAAGCAACAAGTCGGATTTCAAATCGGGTCTACCAATCTGTAACTAGAGCTATTTTTGTAACCCTTCGCCTGTTTTTCTGGCTTCGGTAAAAAATGTCAGAAGTTAGCAGATTCATTAAATTCAAAACAACTTTCACAAAAACTGCCGTTTTGACCCCTTTCCCAACATTTTACAGAAAACAATGTTTTCTATATAAAATCTACCCCTAATCTTCAGCTTTTCAAGCAACAAGTCGGATTTCAAATCGGGTCTACCAATCTGTAACTAGAGCTATTTTTGTAACCCTTCGCCTGTTTTTCTGGCTTCGGTAAAAAATGTCAGAAGTTAGCAGATTCATTAAATTCAAAACAACTTTCACAAAAACTGCCGTTTTGACCCCTTTCCCAACATTTTACAGAAAACAATGTTTTCTATATAAAATCTACCCCTAATCTTCAGCTTTTCAAGCAACAAGTCGGATTTCAAATCGGGTCTACCAATCTGTAACTAGAGCTATTTTTGTAACCCTTCGCCTGTTTTTCTGGCTTCGGTAAAAAATGTCAGAAGTTAGCAGATTCATTAAATTCAAAACAACTTTCACAAAAACTGCCGTTTTGACCCCTTTCCCAACATTTTACAGAAAACAATGTTTTCTATATAAAATCTACCCCTAATCTTCAGCTTTTCAAGCAACAAGTCGGATTTCAAATCGGGTCTACCAATCTGTAACTAGAGCTATTTTTGTAACCCTTCGCCTGTTTTTCTGGCTTCGGTAAAAAATGTCAGAAGTTAGCACATTCATTAAATTCAAAACAACTTTCACAAAAACTGCCGTTTTGACCCCTTTCCCAACATTTTACAGATAACAATGTTTTCTATATAAAATCTACCCCTAATCTTCAGCTTTTCAAGCAACAAGTCGGATTTCAAATCGGGTCTACCAATCTGTAACTAGAGCTATTTTTGTAACCCTTCGCCTGTTTTTCTGGCTTCGGTAAAAAATGTCAGAAGTTAGCAGATTCATTAAATTCAAAACAACTTTCACAAAAACTGCCGTTTTGACCCCTTTCCCAACATTTTACAGAAAACAATGTTTTCTATATAAAATCTACCCCTAATCTTCAGCTTTTCAAGCAACAAGTCGGATTTCAAATCGGGTCTACCAATCTGTAACTAGAGCTATTTTTGTAACCCTTCGCCTGTTTTTCTGGCTTCGGTAAAAAATGTCAGAAGTTAGCACATTCATTAAATTCAAAACAACTTTCACAAAAACTGCCGTTTTGACCCCTTTCCCAACATTTTACAGAAAACAATGTTTTCTATATAAAATCTACCCCTAATCTTCAGCTTTTCAAGCAACAAGTCGGATTTCAAATCGGGTCTACCAATCTGTAACTAGAGCTATTTTTGTAATCCTTCGCCTGTTTTTCTGGCTTCGGTAAAAAATGTCAGAAGTTAGAAGATTCATTAAATTCAAAACATTTTACAGAAAACAATGTTTTCTATATAAAATCTACCCCTAATCTTCAGCTTTTCAAGCAACAAGTCGGATTTCAAATCGGGTCTACCAATCTGTAACTAGAGCTATTTTTGTAACCCTTCACCTGTTTTTCTGGCTTCGGTAAAAAATGTCAGAAGTTAGCACATTCATTAAATTCAAAACAACTTTCACAAAAACTGCCGTTTTGACCCCTTTCCCAACATTTTACAGAAAACAATGTTTTCTATATAAAATCTACCCCTAATCTTCAGCTTTTCAAGCAACAAGTCGGATTTCAAATCGGGTCTACCAATCTGTAACTAGAGCTATTTTTGTAACCCTTCGCCTGTTTTTCTGGCTTCGGTAAAAAATGTCAGAAGTTAGCAGATTCATTAAATTCAAAACAACTTTCACAAAAACTACCGTTTTGACCCCTTTCCCAACATTTTACAGATGTTTTCTATATAAAATCTACCCCTAATCTTCAGCTTTTCAAGCAACAAGTCGGATTTCAAATCGGGTCTACCAATCTGTAACTAGAGCTATTTTTGTAACCCTTCGCCTGTTTTTCTGGCTTCGGTAAAAAATGTCAGAAGTTAGCAGATTCATTAAATTCAAAACAACTTTCACAAAAACTGCCGTTTTGACCCCTTTCCCAACATTTTACAGAAAACAATGTTTTCTATATAAAATCTACCCCTAATCTTCAGCTTTTCAAGCAACAAGTCGGATTTCAAATCGGGTCTACCAATCTGTAACTAGAGCTATTTTTGTAATCCTTCGCCTGTTTTTCTGGCTTCGGTAAAAAATGTCAGAAGTTAGAAGATTCATTAAATTCAAAACATTTTACAGAAAACAATGTTTTCTATATAAAATCTACCCCTAATCTTCAGCTTTTCAAGCAACAAGTCGGATTTCAAATCGGGTCTACCAATCTGTAACTAGAGCTATTTTTGTAACCCTTTGCCTGTTTTTCTGGCTTCGGTAAAAAATGTCAGAAGTTAGCAGATTCATTAAATTCAAAACATTTTACAGAAAACAATGTTTTCTATATAAAATCTACCCCTAATCTTCAGCTTTTCAAGCAACAAGTCGGATTTCAAATCGGGTCTACCAATCTGTAACTAGAGCTATTTTTGTAACCCTTCGCCTGTTTTTCTGGCTTCGGTAAAAAATGTCAGAAGTTAGCAGATTCATTAAATTCAAAACAACTTTCACAAAAACTGCCGTTTTGATCCTTTCCCAACATTTTACAGAAAACAATGTTTTCTATATAAAATCTACCCCTAATCTTCTGCTTTTCAAGCAACAAGTCGGATTTCAAATCGGGTCTACCAATCTGTAACTAGAGCTATTTTTGTAACCCTTCGCCTGTTTTTCTGGCTTCGGTAAAAAATGTCAGAAGTTAGCAGATTCATTAAATTCAAAACAACTATCACAAAAACTGCCGTTTTGACCCCTCCCAACATTTTACAGAAAACAATGTTTTCTATATAAAATCTACCCCTAATCTTCAGTTTTTCAAGCAACAAGTCGGATTTCAAATCGGGTCTACCAATCTGTAACTAGAGCTATTTTTGTAACCCTTCACCTGTTTTTCTGGCTTCGGTAAAAAATGTCAGAAGTTAGCAGATTCATTAAATTCCAAACAACTTTCACAAAAACTGCCGTTTTGACCCCTTTCCCAACATTTTACAGAAAACAATGTTTTCTATATAAAATCTACCCCTAATCTTCAGCTTTTCAAGCAACAAGTCGGATTTCAAATCGGGTCTACCAATCTGTAACTAGAGCTATTTTTGTAACCCTTCGCCTGTTTTTCTGGCTTCGGTAAAAAATGTCAGAAGTTAGCAGATTCATTAAATTCAAAAATTTTTACAGAAAACAATGTTTTCTATATAAAATCTACCCCTAATCTTCAGCTTTTCAAGCAACAAGTCGGATTTCAAATCGGGTCTACCAATCTGTAACTAGAGCTATTTTTGTAACCCTTCGCCTGTTTTTCTGGCTTCGGTAAAAAATGTCAGAAGTTAGCAGATTCATTAAATTCAAAACAACTTTCACAAAAACTGCCGTTTTGACCCCTTTCCCAACATTTTACAGAAAACAATGTTTTCTATATAAAATCTACCCCTAATCTTCAGCTTTTCAAGCAACAAGTCGGATTTCAAATCGTGTCTACCAATCTGTAACTAGAGCTATTTTTGTAACCCTTCGCCTGTTTTTCTGGCTTCGGTAAAAAATGTCAGAAGTTAGCACATTCATTAAATTCAAAACAACTTTCACAAAAACTGCCGTTTTGACCCCTTTCCCAACATTTTACAGATAACAATGTTTTCTATATAAAATCTACCCCTAATCTTCAGCTTTTCAAGCAACAAGTCGGATTTCAAATCGGGTCTACCAATCTGTAACTAGAGCTATTTTTGTAACCCTTCGCCTGTTTTTCTGGCTTCGGTAAAAAATGTCAGAAGTTAGCAGATTCATTAAATTCAAAACAACTTTCACAAAAACTGCCGTTTTGACCCCTTTCCCAACATTTTACAGAAAACAATGTTTTCTATATAAAATCTACCCCTAATCTTCAGCTTTTCAAGCAACAAGTCGGATTTCAAATCAGGTCTACCAATCTGTAACTAGAGCTATTTTTGTAACCCTTCGCCCGTTTTTCTGGCTTCGGTAAAAAATGTCAGAAGTTAGCACATTCATTAAATTCAAAACAACTTTCACAAAAACTGCCGTTTTGACCCCTTTCCCAACATTTTACAGAAAACAATGTTTTCTATATAAAATCTACCCCTAATCTTCAGCTTTTCAAGCAACAAGTCGGATTTCAAATCGGGTCTACCAATCTGTAACCAGAGCTATTTTTGTAATCCTTCGCCTGTTTTTCTGGCTTCGGTAAAAAATGTCAGAAGTTAGAAGATTCATTAAATTCAAAACATTTTACAGAAAACAATGTTTTCTATATAAAATCTACCCCTAATCTTCAGCTTTTCAAGCAACAAGTCGGATTTCAAATCGGGTCTACCAATCTGTAACTAGAGCTATTTTTGTAACCCTTCACCTGTTTTTCTGGCTTCGGTAAAAAATGTCAGAAGTTAGCACATTCATTAAATTCAAAACAACTTTCACAAAAACTGCCGTTTTGACCCCTTTCCCAACATTTTACAGATAACAATGTTTTCTATATAAAATCTACCCCTAATCTTCAGCTTTTCAAGCAACAAGTCGGATTTCAAATCGGGTCTACCAATCTGTAACTAGAGCTATTTTTGTAACCCTTCGCCTGTTTTTCTGGCTTCGGTAAAAAATGTCAGAAGTTAGCAGATTCATTAAATTCAAAACAACTTTCACAAAAACTACCGTTTTGACCCCTTTCCCAACATTTTACAGTTGTTTTCTATATAAAATCTACCCCTAATCTTCAGCTTTTCAAGCAACAAGTCGGATTTCAAATCAGGTCTACCAATCTGTAACTAGAGCTATTTTTGTAACCCTTCGCCTGTTTTTCTGGCTTCGGTAAAAAATGTCAGAAGTTAGCACATTCATTAAATTCAAAACAACTTTCACAAAAACTGCCGTTTTGACCCCTTTCCCAACATTTTACAGAAAACAATGTTTTCTATATAAAATCTACCCCTAATCTTCAGCTTTTCAAGCAACAAGTCGGATTTCAAATCGGGTCTACCAATCTGTAACCAGAGCTATTTTTGTAATCCTTCGCCTGTTTTTCTGGCTTCGGTAAAAAATGTCAGAAGTTAGAAGATTCATTAAATTCAAAACATTTTACAGAAAACAATGTTTTCTATATAAAATCTACCCCTAATCTTCAGCTTTTCAAGCAACAAGTCGGATTTCAAATCGGGTCTACCAATCTGTAACTAGAGCTATTTTTGTAACCCTTTGCCTGTTTTTCTGGCTTCGGTAAAAAATGTCAGAAGTTAGCAGATTCATTAAATTCAAAACATTTTACAGAAAACAATGTTTTCTATATAAAATCTACCCCTAATCTTCAGCTTTTCAAGCAACAAGTCGGATTTCAAATCGGGTCTACCAATCTGTAACTAGAGCTATTTTTGTAACCCTTCGCCTGTTTTTCTGGCTTCGGTAAAAAATGTCAGAAGTTAGCAGATTCATTAAATTCAAAACAACTTTCACAAAAACTGCCGTTTTGATCCTTTCCCAACATTTTACAGAAAACAATGTTTTCTATATAAAATCTACCCCTAATCTTCTGCTTTTCAAGCAACAAGTCGGATTTCAAATCGGGTCTACCAATCTGTAACTAGAGCTATTTTTGTAACCCTTCGCCTGTTTTTCTGGCTTCGGTAAAAAATGTCAGAAGTTAGCAGATTCATTAAATTCAAAACAACTATCACAAAAACTGCCGTTTTGACCCCTCCCAACATTTTACAGAAAACAATGTTTTCTATATAAAATCTACCCCTAATCTTCAGTTTTTCAAGCAACAAGTCGGATTTCAAATCGGGTCTACCAATCTGTAACTAGAGCTATTTTTGTAACCCTTCACCTGTTTTTCTGGCTTCGGTAAAAAATGTCAGAAGTTAGCAGATTCATTAAATTCCAAACAACTTTCACAAAAACTGCCGTTTTGACCCCTTTCCCAACATTTTACAGAAAACAATGTTTTCTATATAAAATCTACCCCTAATCTTCAGCTTTTCAAGCAACAAGTCGGATTTCAAATCGGGTCTACCAATCTGTAACTAGAGCTATTTTTGTAATCCTTCGCCTGTTTTTCTGGCTTCGGTAAAAAATGTCAGAAGTTAGCAGATTCATTAAATTCAAAATTTTTTACAGAAAACAATGTTTTCTATATAAAATCTACCCCTAATCTTCAGCTTTTCAAGCAACAAGTCGGATTTCAAATCGGGTCTACCAATCTGTAACTAGAGCTATTTTTGTAACCCTTCGCCTGTTTTTCTGGCTTCGGTAAAAAATGTCAGAAGTTAGCAGATTCATTAAATTCAAAACAACTTTCACAAAAACTGCCGTTTTGACCCCTTTCCCAACATTTTACAGAAAACAATGTTTTCTATATAAAATCTACCCCTAATCTTCAGCTTTTCAAGCAACAAGTCGGATTTCAAATCGTGTCTACCAATCTGTAACTAGAGCTATTTTTGTAACCCTTCGCCTGTTTTTCTGGCTTCGGTAAAAAATGTCAGAAGTTAGCAGATTCATTAAATTCAAAACAACTTTCACAAAAACTGACGTTTTGACCCCTTTCCCAACATTTTACAGATAACAATGTTTTCTATATAAAATCTACCCCTAATCTTCAGCTTTTCAAGCAACAAGTCGGATTTCAAATCGGGTCTACCAATCTGTAACTAGAGCTATTTTTGTAACCCTTCGCCTGTTTTTCTGGCTTCGGTAAAAAATGTCAGAAGTTAGCAGATTCATTAAATTCAAAACAACTTTCACAAAAACTGACGTTTTGACCCCTTTCCCAACATTTTACAGAAAACAATGTTTTCTATATAAAATCTACCCCTAATCTTCAGCTTTTCAAGCAACAAGTCGGATTTCAAATCGGGTCTACCAATCTGTAACTAGAGCTATTTTTGTAACCCTTCGCCTGTTTTTCTGGCTTCGGTAAAAAATGTCAGAAGTTAGCAGATTCATTAAATTCAAAACAACTTTCACAAAAACTGACGTTTTGACCCCTTTCCCAACATTTTACAGAAAACAATGTTTTCTATATAAAATCTACCCCTAATCTTCAGCTTTTCAAGCAACAAGTCGGATTTCAAATCGTGTCTACCAATCTGTAACTAGAGCTATTTTTGTAACCCTTCGCCTGTTTTTCTGGCTTCGGTAAAAAATGTCAGAAGTTAGCAGATTCATTAAATTCAAAACAACTTTCACAAAAACTGACGTTTTGACCCCTTTCCCAACATTTTACAGAATTGTTTTCTATATAAAATCTACCCCTAATCTTCAGCTTTTCAAGCAACAAGTCGGATTTCAAATCGGGTCTACCAATCTGTAACTAGAGCTATTTTTGTAACCCTTCGCCTGTTTTTCTGGCTTCGGTAAAAAATGTCAGAAGTTA
This sequence comes from Salvelinus fontinalis, assembly GCF_029448725.1. NCBI lineage: Eukaryota > Metazoa > Chordata > Actinopteri > Salmoniformes > Salmonidae > Salvelinus > Salvelinus fontinalis. The sequence continues at coordinate 130,453 of NW_026600558.1, forward strand.
GCAGATTCATTAAATTCAAAACAACTTTCACAAAAACTGACGTTTTGACCCCTTTCCCAACATTTTACAGAAAACAATGTTTTCTATATAAAATCTACCCCTAATCTTCAGCTTTTCAAGCAACAAGTCGGATTTTAAATCGGGTCTACCAATCTGTAACTAGAGCTATTTTTGTAACCCTTCGCCTGTTTTTCTGGCTTCGGTAAAAAATGTCAGAAGTTAGCAGATTCATTAAATTCAAAACAACTTTCACAAAAACTGTCGTTTTGACCCCTTTCCCAACATTTTACAGAAAACAATGTTTTCTATATAAAATCTACCCCTAATCTTCAGCTTTTCAAGCAACAAGTCGGATTTCAAATCGGGTCTACCAATCTGTAACTAGAGCTATTTTTGTAACCCTTCGCCTGTTTTTCTGGCTTCGGTAAAAAATGTCAGAAGTTAGCAGATTCATTAAATTCAAAACAACTTTCACAAAAACTGCCGTTTTGACCCCTTTCCCAAAAATTTTCAGAAAACAATGTTTTCTAAATAAAATCTACCCCTAATCTTCAGTTTTTCAAGCAACAAGTCGGATTTCAAATCGGGTCTACCAATCTGTAACTAGAGCTATTTTTGTAACCCTTCACCTGTTTTTCTGGCTTCGGTAAAAAATGTCAGAAGTTAGCAGATTCATTAAATTCCAAACAACTTTCACAAAAACTGCCGTTTTGACCCCTTTCCCAACATTTTACAGAAAACAATGTTTTCTATATAAAATCTACCCCTAATCTTCAGCTTTTCAAGCAACAAGTCGGATTTCAAATCGGGTCTACCAATCTGTAACTAGAGCTATTTTTGTAATCCTTCGCCTGTTTTTCTGGCTTCGGTAAAAAATGTCAGAAGTTAGCAGATTCATTAAATTCAAAATTTTTTACAGAAAACAATGTTTTCTATATAAAATCTACCCCTAATCTTCAGCTTTTCAAGCAACAAGTCGGATTTCAAATCGGGTCTACCAATCTGTAACTAGAGCTATTTTTGTAACCCTTCGCCTGTTTTTCTGGCTTCGGTAAAAAATGTCAGAAGTTAGCAGATTCATTAAATTCAAAACAACTTTCACAAAAACTGCCGTTTTGACCCCTTTCCCAACATTTTACAGAAAACAATGTTTTCTATATAAAATCTACCCCTAATCTTCAGCTTTTCAAGCAACAAGTCGGATTTCAAATCGTGTCTACCAATCTGTAACTAGAGCTATTTTTGTAACCCTTCGCCTGTTTTTCTGGCTTCGGTAAAAAATGTCAGAAGTTAGCAGATTCATTAAATTCAAAACAACTTTCACAAAAACTGACGTTTTGACCCCTTTCCCAACATTTTACAGATAACAATGTTTTCTATATAAAATCTACCCCTAATCTTCAGCTTTTCAAGCAACAAGTCGGATTTCAAATCGGGTCTACCAATCTGTAACTAGAGCTATTTTTGTAACCCTTCGCCTGTTTTTCTGGCTTCGGTAAAAAATGTCAGAAGTTAGCAGATTCATTAAATTCAAAACAACTTTCACAAAAACTGACGTTTTGACCCCTTTCCCAACATTTTACAGAAAACAATGTTTTCTATATAAAATCTACCCCTAATCTTCAGCTTTTCAAGCAACAAGTCGGATTTCAAATCGGGTCTACCAATCTGTAACTAGAGCTATTTTTGTAACCCTTCGCCTGTTTTTCTGGCTTCGGTAAAAAATGTCAGAAGTTAGCAGATTCATTAAATTCAAAACAACTTTCACAAAAACTGACGTTTTGACCCCTTTCCCAACATTTTACAGAAAACAATGTTTTCTATATAAAATCTACCCCTAATCTTCAGCTTTTCAAGCAACAAGTCGGATTTCAAATCGTGTCTACCAATCTGTAACTAGAGCTATTTTTGTAACCCTTCGCCTGTTTTTCTGGCTTCGGTAAAAAATGTCAGAAGTTAGCAGATTCATTAAATTCAAAACAACTTTCACAAAAACTGACGTTTTGACCCCTTTCCCAACATTTTACAGAATTGTTTTCTATATAAAATCTACCCCTAATCTTCAGCTTTTCAAGCAACAAGTCGGATTTCAAATCGGGTCTACCAATCTGTAACTAGAGCTATTTTTGTAACCCTTCGCCTGTTTTTCTGGCTTCGGTAAAAAATGTCAGAAGTTAGCAGATTCATTAAATTCAAAACAACTTTCACAAAAACTGACGTTTTGACCCCTTTCCCAACATTTTACAGAAAACAATGTTTTCTATATAAAATCTACCCCTAATCTTCAGCTTTTCAAGCAACAAGTCGGATTTTAAATCGGGTCTACCAATCTGTAACTAGAGCTATTTTTGTAACCCTTCGCCTGTTTTTCTGGCTTCGGTAAAAAATGTCAGAAGTTAGCAGATTCATTAAATTCAAAACAACTTTCACAAAAACTGTCGTTTTGACCCCTTTCCCAACATTTTACAGAAAACAATGTTTTCTATATAAAATCTACCCCTAATCTTCAGCTTTTCAAGCAACAAGTCGGATTTCAAATCGGGTCTACCAATCTGTAACTAGAGCTATTTTTGTAACCCTTCGCCTGTTTTTCTGGCTTCGGTAAAAAATGTCAGAAGTTAGCAGATTCATTAAATTCAAAACAACTTTCACAAAAACTGCCGTTTTGACCCCTTTCCCAAAAATTTTCAGAAAACAATGTTTTCTAAATAAAATCTACCCCTAATCTTCAGTTTTTCAAGCAACAAGTCGGATTTCAAATCGGGTCTACCAATCTGTAACTAGAGCTATTTTTGTAACCCTTCACCTGTTTTTCTGGCTTCGGTAAAAAATGTCAGAAGTTAGCACATTCATTAAATTCAAAACAACTTTCACAAAAACTGCCGTTTTGACCCCTTTCCCAACATTTTACAGAAAACAATGTTTTCTATATAAAATCTACCCCTAATCTTCAGCTTTTCAAGCAACAAGTCGGATTTCAAATCGGGTCTACCAATCTGTAACTAGAGCTATTTTTGTAACCCTTCGCCTGTTTTTCTGGCTTCGGTAAAAAATGTCAGAAGTTAGCAGATTCATTAAATTCAAAACAACTTTCACAAAAACTGCCGTTTTGACCCCTTTGCCAACATTTTACAGAAAACAATGTTTTCTATATAAAATCTACCCCTAATCTTCAGCTTTTCAAGCAACAAGTCGGATTTCAAATCAGGTCTACCAATCTGTAACTAGAGCTATTTTTGTAACCCTTCGCCTGTTTTTCTGGCTTCGGTAAAAAATGTCAGAAGTTAGCACATTCATTAAATTCAAAACAACTTTCACAAAAACTGCCGTTTTGACCCCTTTCCCAACATTTTACAGAAAACAATGTTTTCTATATAAAATCTACCCCTAATCTTCAGCTTTTCAAGCAACAAGTCGGATTTCAAATCGGGTCTACCAATCTGTAACCAGAGCTATTTTTGTAATCCTTCGCCTGTTTTTCTGGCTTCGGTAAAAAATGTCAGAAGTTAGAAGATTCATTAAATTCAAAACATTTTACAGAAAACAATGTTTTCTATATAAAATCTACCCCTAATCTTCAGCTTTTCAAGCAACAAGTCGGATTTCAAATCGGGTCTACCAATCTGTAACTAGAGCTATTTTTGTAACCCTTCACCTGTTTTTCTGGCTTCGGTAAAAAATGTCAGAAGTTAGCACATTCATTAAATTCAAAACAACTTTCACAAAAACTGCCGTTTTGACCCCTTTCCCAACATTTTACAGATAACAATGTTTTCTATATAAAATCTACCCCTAATCTTCAGCTTTTCAAGCAACAAGTCGGATTTCAAATCGGGTCTACCAATCTGTAACTAGAGCTATTTTTGTAACCCTTCGCCTGTTTTTCTGGCTTCGGTAAAAAATGTCAGAAGTTAGCAGATTCATTAAATTCAATTTTTTTTACAGAAAACAATGTTTTCTATATAAAATCTACCCCTAATCTTCAGCTTTTCAAGCAACAAGTCGGATTTCAAATCGGGTCTACCAATCTGTAACTAGAGCTATTTTTGTAACCCTTCGCCTGTTTTTCTGGCTTCGGTAAAAAATGTCAGAAGTTAGCAGATTCATTAAATTCAAAACAACTTTCACAAAAACTGACGTTTTGACCCCTTTCCCAACATTTTACAGAATTGTTTTCTATATAAAATCTACCCCTAATCTTCAGCTTTTCAAGCAACAAGTCGGATTTCAAATCGGGTCTACCAATCTGTAACTAGAGCTATTTTTGTAACCCTTCGCCTGTTTTTCTGGCTTCGGTAAAAAATGTCAGAAGTTAGCAGATTCATTAAATTCAAAACAACTTTCACAAAAACTGCCGTTTTGACCCCTTTCCCAACATTTTACAGATAACAATGTTTTCTATATAAAATCTACCCCTAATCTTCAGCTTTTCAAGCAACAAGTCGGATTTCAAATCGGGTCTACCAATCTGTAACTAGAGCTATTTTTGTAACCCTTCGCCTGTTTTTCTGGCTTCGGTAAAAAATGTCAGAAGTTAGCAGATTCATTAAATTCAAAACAACTTTCACAAAAACTGACGTTTTGACCCCTTTCCCAACATTTTACAGAAAACAATGTTTTCTATATAAAATCTACCCCTAATCTTCAGCTTTTCAAGCAACAAGTCGGATTTCAAATCGGGTCTACCAATCTGTAACTAGAGCTATTTTTGTAACCCTTCGCCTGTTTTTCTGGCTTCGGTAAAAAATGTCAGAAGTTAGCAGATTCATTAAATTCAAAACAACTTTCACAAAAACTGCCGTTTTGACCCCTTTCCCAACATTTTACAGAAAACAATGTTTTCTATATAAAATCTACCCCTAATCTTCAGCTTTTCAAGCAACAAGTCGGATTTCAAATCGGGTCTACCAATCTGTAACTAGAGCTATTTTTGTAACCCTTCGCCTGTTTTTCTGGCTTCGGTAAAAAATGTCAGAAGTTAGCAGATTCATTAAATTCAAAACAACTTTCACAAAAACTGCCGTTTTGACCCCTTTCCCAAAAATTTTCAGAAAACAATGTTTTCTAAATAAAATCTACCCCTAATCTTCAGTTTTTCAAGCAACAAGTCGGATTTCAAATCGGGTCTACCAATCTGTAACTAGAGCTATTTTTGTAACCCTTCACCTGTTTTTCTGGCTTCGGTAAAAAATGTCAGAAGTTAGCACATTCATTAAATTCAAAACAACTTTCACAAAAACTGCCGTTTTGACCCCTTTCCCAACATTTTACAGATAACAATGTTTTCTATATAAAATCTACCCCTAATCTTCAGCTTTTCAAGCAACAAGTCGGATTTCAAATCGGGTCTACCAATCTGTAACTAGAGCTATTTTTGTAACCCTTCGCCTGTTTTTCTGGCTTCGGTAAAAAATGTCAGAAGTTAGCAGATTCATTAAATTCAAAACAACTTTCACAAAAACTGCCGTTTTGACCCCTTTCCCAACATTTTACAGAAAACAATGTTTTCTATATAAAATCTACCCCTAATCTTCAGCTTTTCAAGCAACAAGTCGGATTTCAAATCAGGTCTACCAATCTGTAACTAGAGCTATTTTTGTAACCCTTCGCCTGTTTTTCTGGCTTCGGTAAAAAATGTCAGAAGTTAGCACATTCATTAAATTCAAAACAACTTTCACAAAAACTGCCGTTTTGACCCCTTTCCCAACATTTTACAGAAAACAATGTTTTCTATATAAAATCTACCCCTAATCTTCAGCTTTTCAAGCAACAAGTCGGATTTCAAATCGGGTCTACCAATCTGTAACCAGAGCTATTTTTGTAATCCTTCGCCTGTTTTTCTGGCTTCGGTAAAAAATGTCAGAAGTTAGAAGATTCATTAAATTCAAAACATTTTACAGAAAACAATGTTTTCTATATAAAATCTACCCCTAATCTTCAGCTTTTCAAGCAACAAGTCGGATTTCAAATCGGGTCTACCAATCTGTAACTAGAGCTATTTTTGTAACCCTTCACCTGTTTTTCTGGCTTCGGTAAAAAATGTCAGAAGTTAGCACATTCATTAAATTCAAAACAACTTTCACAAAAACTGCCGTTTTGACCCCTTTCCCAACATTTTACAGATAACAATGTTTTCTATATAAAATCTACCCCTAATCTTCAGCTTTTCAAGCAACAAGTCGGATTTCAAATCGGGTCTACCAATCTGTAACTAGAGCTATTTTTGTAACCCTTCGCCTGTTTTTCTGGCTTCGGTAAAAAATGTCAGAAGTTAGCAGATTCATTAAATTCAAAACAACTTTCACAAAAACTGCCGTTTTGACCCCTCCCAACATTTTACAGAAAACAATGTTTTCTATATAAAATCTACCCCTAATCTTCAGTTTTTCAAGCAACAAGTCGGATTTCAAATCGGGTCTACCAATCTGTAACTAGAGCTATTTTTGTAACCCTTCACCTGTTTTTCTGGCTTCGGTAAAAAATGTCAGAAGTTAGCAGATTCATTAAATTCAAAACAACTTTCACAAAAACTGACGTTTTGACCCCTTTCCCAACATTTTACAGAAAACAATGTTTTCTATATAAAATCTACCCCTAATCTTCAGCTTTTCAAGCAACAAGTCGGATTTCAAATCGGGTCTACCAATCTGTAACTAGAGCTATTTTTGTAACCCTTCGCCTGTTTTTCTGGCTTCGGTAAAAAATGTCAGAAGTTAGCAGATTCATTAAATTCAAAACAACTTTCACAAAAACTGCCGTTTTGACCCCTTTCCCAACATTTTACAGATAACAATGTTTTCTATATAAAATCTATCCCTAATCTTCAGCTTTTCAAGCAACAAGTCGGATTTCAAATCGGGTCTACCAATCTGTAACTAGAGCTATTTTTGTAATCCTTCGCCTGTTTTTCTGGCTTCGGTTAAAAATGTCAGAAGTTAGCAGATTCATTAAATTCAAAACATTTAACAGAAAACAATGTTTTCTATATAAAATCTACCCCTAATCTTCAGTTTTTCAAGCAACAAGTCGGATTTCAAATCGGGTCTACCAATCTGTAACTAGAGCTATTTTTGTAACCCTTCGCCTGTTTTTCTGGCTTCGGTAAAAAATGTCAGAAGTTAGCAGATTCATTAAATTCAAAACAACTTTCACAAAAACTGCCGTTTTGACCCCTTTCCCAACATTTTACAGAAAACAATGTTTTCTATATAAAATCTACCCCTAATCTTCAGCTTTTCAAGCAACAAGTCGGATTTCAAATTGGGTCTACCAATCTGTAACTAGAGCTATTTTTGTAACCCTTCGCCTGTTTTTCTGGCTTCGGTAAAAAATGTCAGAAGTTAGCAGATTCATTAAATTCAAAACAACTTTCACAAAAACTGCCGTTTTGACCCCTCCCAACATTTTACAGAAAACAATGTTTTCTATATAAAATCTACCCCTAATCTTCAGTTTTTCAAGCAACAAGTCGGATTTCAAATCGGGTCTACCAATCTGTAACTAGAGCTATTTTTGTAACCCTTCACCTGTTTTTCTGGCTTCGGTAAAAAATGTCAGAAGTTAGCAGATTCATTAAATTCAAAACAACTTTCACAAAAACTGACGTTTTGACCCCTTTCCCAACATTTTACAGAAAACAATGTTTTCTATATAAAATCTACCCCTAATCTTCAGCTTTTCAAGCAACAAGTCGGATTTCAAATCGGGTCTACCAATCTGTAACTAGAGCTATTTTTGTAACCCTTCGCCTGTTTTTCTGGCTTCGGTAAAAAATGTCAGAAGTTAGCAGATTCATTAAATTCAAAACAACTTTCACAAAAACTGCCGTTTTGACCCCTTTCCCAACATTTTACAGATAACAATGTTTTCTATATAAAATCTACCCCTAATCTTCAGCTTTTCAAGCAACAAGTCGGATTTCAAATCGGGTCTACCAATCTGTAACCAGAGCTATTTTTGTAATCCTTCGCCTGTTTTTCTGGCTTCGGTAAAAAATGTCAGAAGTTAGAAGATTCATTAAATTCAAAACATTTTACAGAAAACAATGTTTTCTATATAAAATCTACCCCTAATCTTCAGCTTTTCAAGCAACAAGTCGGATTTCAAATCGGGTCTACCAATCTGTAACTAGAGCTATTTTTGTAACCCTTCGCCTGTTTTTCTGGCTTCGGTAAAAAATGTCAGAAGTTAGCAGATTCATTAAATTCAAAACATTTTACAGAAAACACTGTTTTCTATATAAAATCTACCCCTAATCTTCAGCTTTTCAAGCAACAAGTCGGATTTCAAATCGGGTCTACCAATCTGTAACTAGAGCTATTTTTGTAACCCTTCGCCTGTTTTTCTGGCTTCGGTAAAAAATGTCAGAAGTTAGCAGATTCATTAAATTCAAAACAACTTTCACAAAAACTGCCGTTTTGATCCTTTCCCAACATTTTACAGAAAACAATGTTTTCTATATAAAATCTACCCCTAATCTTCTGCTTTTCAAGCAACAAGTCGGATTTCAAATCGGGTCTACCAATCTGTAACTAGAGCTATTTTTGTAACCCTTCGCCTGTTTTTCTGGCTTCGGTAAAAAATGTCAGAAGTTAGCAGATTCATTAAATTCAAAACAACTATCACAAAAACTGCCGTTTTGACCCCTCCCAACATTTTACAGAAAACAATGTTTTCTATATAGAATCTACCCCTAATCTTCAGTTTTTCAAGCAACAAGTCGGATTTCAAATCGGGTCTACCAATCTGTAACTAGAGCTATTTTTGTAACCCTTCACCTGTTTTTCTGGCTTCGGTAAAAAATGTCAGAAGTTAGCAGATTCATTAAATTCAAAACAACTTTCACAAAAACTGCCGTTTTGACCCCTTTCCCAACATTTTACAGAAAACAATGTTTTCTATATAAAATCTACCCCTAATCTTCAGCTTTTCAAGCAACAAGTCGGATTTCAAATCGGGTCTACCAATCTGTAACTAGAGCTATTTTTGTAATCCTTCGCCTGTTTTTCTGGCTTCGGTAAAAAATGTCAGAAGTTAGCAGATTCATTAAATTCAATTTTTTTTACAGAAAACAATGTTTTCTATATAAAATCTACCCCTAATCTTCAGCTTTTCAAGCAACAAGTCGGATTTCAAATCGGGTCTACCAATCTGTAACTAGAGCTATTTTTGTAACCCTTCGCCTGTTTTTCTGGCTTCGGTAAAAAATGTCAGAAGTTAGCAGATTCATTAAATTCAAAACAACTTTCACAAAAACTGCCGTTTTGACCCCTTTCCCAACATTTTACAGAAAACAATGTTTTCTATATAAAATCTACCCCTAATCTTCTGCTTTTCAAGCAACAAGTCGGATTTCAAATCGGGTCTACCAATCTGTAACTAGAGCTATTTTTGTAACCCTTCGCCTGTTTTTCTGGCTTCGGTAAAAAATGTCAGAAGTTAGCAGATTCATTAAATTCAAAACATTTTACAGAAAACACTGTTTTCTATATAAAATCTACCCCTAATCTTCAGCTTTTCAAGCAACAAGTCGGATTTCAAATCGGGTCTACCAATCTGTAACTAGAGCTATTTTTGTAACCCTTCGCCTGTTTTTCTGGCTTCGGTAAAAAATGTCAGAAGTTAGCAGATTCATTAAATTCAAAACAACTTTCACAAAAACTGCCGTTTTGATCCTTTCCCAACATTTTACAGAAAACAATGTTTTCTATATAAAATCTACCCCTAATCTTCTGCTTTTCAAGCAACAAGTCGGATTTCAAATCGGGTCTACCAATCTGTAACTAGAGCTATTTTTGTAACCCTTCGCCTGTTTTTCTGGCTTCGGTAAAAAATGTCAGAAGTTAGCAGATTCATTAAATTCAAAACAACTATCACAAAAACTGCCGTTTTGACCCCTTCCCAACATTTTACAGAAAACAATGTTTTCTATATAGAATCTACCCCTAATCTTCAGTTTTTCAAGCAACAAGTCGGATTTCAAATCGGGTCTACCAATCTGTAACTAGAGCTATTTTTGTAACCCTTCACCTGTTTTTCTGGCTTCGGTAAAAAATGTCAGAAGTTAGCAGATTCATTAAATTCAAAACAACTTTCACAAAAACTGCCGTTTTGACCCCTTTCCCAACATTTTACAGAAAACAATGTTTTCTATATAAAATCTACCCCTAATCTTCAGCTTTTCAAGCAACAAGTCGGATTTCAAATCGGGTCTACCAATCTGTAACTAGAGCTATTTTTGTAATCCTTCGCCTGTTTTTCTGGCTTCGGTAAAAAATGTCAGAAGTTAGCAGATTCATTAAATTCAATTTTTTTTACAGAAAACAATGTTTTCTATATAAAATCTACCCCTAATCTTCAGCTTTTCAAGCAACAAGTCGGATTTCAAATCGGGTCTACCAATCTGTAACTAGAGCTATTTTTGTAACCCTTCGCCTGTTTTTCTGGCTTCGGTAAAAAATGTCAGAAGTTAGCAGATTCATTAAATTCAAAACAACTTTCACAAAAACTGCCGTTTTGACCCCTTTCCCAACATTTTACAGAAAACAATGTTTTCTATATAAAATCTACCCCTAATCTTCTGCTTTTCAAGCAACAAGTCGGATTTCAAATCGGGTCTACCAATCTGTAACTAGAGCTATTTTTGTAACCCTTCGCCTGTTTTTCTGGCTTCGGTAAAAAATGTCAGAAGTTAGCAGATTCATTAAATTCAAAACAACTTTCACAAAAACTGCCGTTTTGACCCCTTTCCCAACATTTTACAGAAAACAATGTTTTCTATATAAAATCTACCCCTAATCTTCAGCTTTTCAAGCAACAAGTCGGATTTCAAATCGGGTCTACCAATCTGTAACTAGAGCTATTTTTGTAATCCTTCGCCTGTTTTTCTGGCTTCGGTAAAAAATGTCAGAAGTTAGCAGATTCATTAAATTCAAAACAACTTTCACAAAAACTGCCGTTTTGACCCCTTTCCCAACATTTTACAGATAACAATGTTTTCTATATAAAATCTACCCCTAATCTTCAGCTTTTCAAGCAACAAGTCGGATTTCAAATCGGGTCTACCAATCTGTAACCAGAGCTATTTTTGTAATCCTTCGCCTGTTTTTCTGGCTTCGGTAAAAAATGTCAGAAGTTAGAAGATTCATTAAATTCAAAACATTTTACAGAAAACAATGTTTTCTATATAAAATCTACCCCTAATCTTCAGCTTTTCAAGCAACAAGTCGGATTTCAAATCGGGTCTACCAATCTGTAACTAGAGCTATTTTTGTAACCCTTCGCCTGTTTTTCTGGCTTCGGTAAAAAATGTCAGAAGTTAGCAGATTCATTAAATTCAAAACATTTTACAGAAAACACTGTTTTCTATATAAAATCTACCCCTAATCTTCAGCTTTTCAAGCAACAAGTCGGATTTCAAATCGGGTCTACCAATCTGTAACTAGAGCTATTTTTGTAACCCTTCGCCTGTTTTTCTGGCTTCGGTAAAAAATGTCAGAAGTTAGCAGATTCATTAAATTCAAAACAACTTTCACAAAAACTGCCGTTTTGATCCTTTCCCAACATTTTACAGAAAACAATGTTTTCTATATAAAATCTACCCCTAATCTTCTGCTTTTCAAGCAACAAGTCGGATTTCAAATCGGGTCTACCAATCTGTAACTAGAGCTATTTTTGTAACCCTTCGCCTGTTTTTCTGGCTTCGGTAAAAAATGTCAGAAGTTAGCAGATTCATTAAATTCAAAACAACTATCACAAAAACTGCCGTTTTGACCCCTCCCAACATTTTACAGAAAACAATGTTTTCTATATAGAATCTACCCCTAATCTTCAGTTTTTCAAGCAACAAGTCGGATTTCAAATCGGGTCTACCAATCTGTAACTAGAGCTATTTTTGTAACCCTTCACCTGTTTTTCTGGCTTCGGTAAAAAATGTCAGAAGTTAGCAGATTCATTAAATTCAAAACAACTTTCACAAAAACTGCCGTTTTGACCCCTTTCCCAACATTTTACAGAAAACAATGTTTTCTATATAAAATCTACCCCTAATCTTCAGCTTTTCAAGCAACAAGTCGGATTTCAAATCGGGTCTACCAATCTGTAACTAGAGCTATTTTTGTAATCCTTCGCCTGTTTTTCTGGCTTCGGTAAAAAATGTCAGAAGTTAGCAGATTCATTAAATTCAATTTTTTTTACAGAAAACAATGTTTTCTATATAAAATCTACCCCTAATCTTCAGCTTTTCAAGCAACAAGTCGGATTTCAAATCGGGTCTACCAATCTGTAACTAGAGCTATTTTTGTAACCCTTCGCCTGTTTTTCTGGCTTCGGTAAAAAATGTCAGAAGTTAGCAGATTCATTAAATTCAAAACAACTTTCACAAAAACTGCCGTTTTGACCCCTTTCCCAACATTTTACAGAAAACAATGTTTTCTATATAAAATCTACCCCTAATCTTCTGCTTTTCAAGCAACAAGTCGGATTTCAAATCGGGTCTACCAATCTGTAACTAGAGCTATTTTTGTAACCCTTCGCCTGTTTTTCTGGCTTCGGTAAAAAATGTCAGAAGTTAGCAGATTCATTAAATTCAAAACATTTTACAGAAAACACTGTTTTCTATATAAAATCTACCCCTAATCTTCAGCTTTTCAAGCAACAAGTCGGATTTCAAATCGGGTCTACCAATCTGTAACTAGAGCTATTTTTGTAACCCTTCGCCTGTTTTTCTGGCTTCGGTAAAAAATGTCAGAAGTTAGCAGATTCATTAAATTCAAAACAACTTTCACAAAAACTGCCGTTTTGATCCTTTCCCAACATTTTACAGAAAACAATGTTTTCTATATAAAATCTACCCCTAATCTTCTGCTTTTCAAGCAACAAGTCGGATTTCAAATCGGGTCTACCAATCTGTAACTAGAGCTATTTTTGTAACCCTTCGCCTGTTTTTCTGGCTTCGGTAAAAAATGTCAGAAGTTAGCAGATTCATTAAATTCAAAACAACTTTCACAAAAACTGCCGTTTTGACCCCTTTCCCAACATTTTACAGAAAACAATGTTTTCTATATAAAATCTACCCCTAATCTTCAGCTTTTCAAGCAACAAGTCGGATTTCAAATCGGGTCTACCAATCTGTAACTAGAGCTATTTTTGTAATCCTTCGCCTGTTTTTCTGGCTTCGGTAAAAAATGTCAGAAGTTAGCAGATTCATTAAATTCAATTTTTTTTACAGAAAACAATGTTTTCTATATAAAATCTACCCCTAATCTTCAGCTTTTCAAGCAACAAGTCGGATTTCAAATCGGGTCTACCAATCTGTAACTAGAGCTATTTTTGTAACCCTTCGCCTGTTTTTCTGGCTTCGGTAAAAAATGTCAGAAGTTAGCAGATTCATTAAATTCAAAACAACTTTCACAAAAACTGCCGTTTTGACCCCTTTCCCAACATTTTACAGAAAACAATGTTTTCTATATAAAATCTACCCCTAATCTTCTGCTTTTCAAGCAACAAGTCGGATTTCAAATCGGGTCTACCAATCTGTAACTAGAGCTATTTTTGTAACCCTTCGCCTGTTTTTCTGGCTTCGGTAAAAAATGTCAGAAGTTAGCAGATTCATTAAATTCAAAACAACTTTCACAAAAACTGCCGTTTTGACCCCTTTCCCAACATTTTACAGAAAACAATGTTTTCTATATAAAATCTACCCCTAATCTTCAGCTTTTCAAGCAACAAGTCGGATTTCAAATCGGGTCTACCAATCTGTAACTAGAGCTATTTTTGTAATCCTTCGCCTGTTTTTCTGGCTTCGGTAAAAAATGTCAGAAGTTAGCAGATTCATTAAATTCAAAACATTTTACAGAAAACAATGTTTTCTATATAAAATCTACCCCTAATCTTCAGCTTTTCAAGCAACAAGTCGGATTTCAAATCGGGTCTACCAATCTGTAACTAGAGCTATTTTTGTAACCCTTCGCCTGTTTTTCTGGCTTCGGTAAAAAATGTCAGAAGTTAGCAGATTCATTAAATTCAAAACAACTTTCACAAAAACTGCCGTTTTGACCCCTTTCCCAACATTTTACAGAAAACAATGTTTTCTATATAAAATCTACCCCTAATCTTCAGCTTTTCAAGCAACAAGTCGGATTTCAAATCGGGTCTACCAATCTGTAACTAGAGCTATTTTTGTAACCCTTCGCCTGTTTTTCTGGCTTCGGTAAAAAATGTCAGAAGTTAGCAGATTCATTAAATTCAAAACAACTTTCACAAAAACTGCCGTTTTGATCCTTTCCCAACATTTTACAGAAAACAATGTTTTCTATATAAAATCTACCCCTAATCTTCTGCTTTTCAAGCAACAAGTCGGATTTCAAATCGGGTCTACCAATCTGTAACTAGAGCTATTTTTGTAACCCTTCGCCTGTTTTTCTGGCTTCGGTAAAAAATGTCAGAAGTTAGCAGATTCATTAAATTCAAAACAACTATCACAAAAACTGCCGTTTTGACCCCTCCCAACATTTTACAGAAAACAATGTTTTCTATATAGAATCTACCCCTAATCTTCAGTTTTTCAAGCAACAAGTCGGATTTCAAATCGGGTCTACCAATCTGTAACTAGAGCTATTTTTGTAACCCTTCACCTGTTTTTCTGGCTTCGGTAAAAAATGTCAGAAGTTAGCAGATTCATTAAATTCAAAACAACTTTCACAAAAACTGCCGTTTTGACCCCTTTCCCAACATTTTACAGAAAACAATGTTTTCTATATAAAATCTACCCCTAATCTTCAGCTTTTCAAGCAACAAGTCGGATTTCAAATCGGGTCTACCAATCTGTAACTAGAGCTATTTTTGTAATCCTTCGCCTGTTTTTCTGGCTTCGGTAAAAAATGTCAGAAGTTAGCAGATTCATTAAATTCAATTTTTTTTACAGAAAACAATGTTTTCTATATAAAATCTACCCCTAATCTTCAGCTTTTCAAGCAACAAGTCGGATTTCAAATCGGGTCTACCAATCTGTAACTAGAGCTATTTTTGTAACCCTTCGCCTGTTTTTCTGGCTTCGGTAAAAAATGTCAGAAGTTAGCAGATTCATTAAATTCAAAACAACTTTCACAAAAACTGCCGTTTTGACCCCTTTCCCAACATTTTACAGAAAACAATGTTTTCTATATAAAATCTACCCCTAATCTTCAGCTTTTCAAGCAACAAGTCGGATTTCAAATCGGGTCTACCAATCTGTAACTAGAGCTATTTTTGTAACCCTTCGCCTGTTTTTCTGGCTTCGGTAAAAAATGTCAGAAGTTAGCAGATTCATTAAATTCAAAACATTTTACAGAAAACAATGTTTTCTATATAAAATCTACCCCTAATCTTCAGCTTTTCAAGCAACAAGTCGGATTTCAAATCGGGTCTACCAATCTGTAACTAGAGCTATTTTTGTAACCCTTCGCCTGTTTTTCTGGCTTCGGTAAAAAATGTCAGAAGTTAGCAGATTCATTAAATTCAAAACAACTTTCACAAAAACTGCCGTTTTGATCCTTTCCCAACATTTTACAGAAAACAATGTTTTCTATATAAAATCTACCCCTAATCTTCTGCTTTTCAAGCAACAAGTCGGATTTCAAATCGGGTCTACCAATCTGTAACTAGAGCTATTTTTGTAACCCTTCGCCTGTTTTTCTGGCTTCGGTAAAAAATGTCAGAAGTTAGCAGATTCATTAAATTCAAAACAACTTTCACAAAAACTGCCGTTTTGACCCCTTTCCCAACATTTTACAGAAAACAATGTTTTCTATATAAAATCTACCCCTAATCTTCAGCTTTTCAAGCAACAAGTCGGATTTCAAATCGGGTCTACCAATCTGTAACTAGAGCTATTTTTGTAATCCTTCGCCTGTTTTTCTGGCTTCGGTAAAAAATGTCAGAAGTTAGCAGATTCATTAAATTCAATTTTTTTTACAGAAAACAATGTTTTCTATATAAAATCTACCCCTAATCTTCAGCTTTTCAAGCAACAAGTCGGATTTCAAATCGGGTCTACCAATCTGTAACTAGAGCTATTTTTGTAACCCTTCGCCTGTTTTTCTGGCTTCGGTAAAAAATGTCAGAAGTTAGCAGATTCATTAAATTCAAAACAACTTTCACAAAAACTGCCGTTTTGACCCCTTTCCCAACATTTTACAGAAAACAATGTTTTCTATATAAAATCTACCCCTAATCTTCTGCTTTTCAAGCAACAAGTCGGATTTCAAATCGGGTCTACCAATCTGTAACTAGAGCTATTTTTGTAACCCTTCGCCTGTTTTTCTGGCTTCGGTAAAAAATGTCAGAAGTTAGCAGATTCATTAAATTCAAAACAACTTTCACAAAAACTGCCGTTTTGACCCCTTTCCCAACATTTTACAGAAAACAATGTTTTCTATATAAAATCTACCCCTAATCTTCAGCTTTTCAAGCAACAAGTCGGATTTCAAATCGGGTCTACCAATCTGTAACTAGAGCTATTTTTGTAATCCTTCGCCTGTTTTTCTGGCTTCGGTAAAAAATGTCAGAAGTTAGCAGATTCATTAAATTCAAAACATTTTACAGAAAACAATGTTTTCTATATAAAATCTACCCCTAATCTTCAGCTTTTCAAGCAACAAGTCGGATTTCAAATCGGGTCTACCAATCTGTAACTAGAGCTATTTTTGTAACCCTTCGCCTGTTTTTCTGGCTTCGGTAAAAAATGTCAGAAGTTAGCAGATTCATTAAATTCAAAACAACTTTCACAAAAACTGCCGTTTTGACCCCTTTCCCAACATTTTACAGAAAACAATGTTTTCTATATAAAATCTACCCCTAATCTTCAGCTTTTCAAGCAACAAGTCGGATTTCAAATCGGGTCTACCAATCTGTAACTAGAGCTATTTTTGTAACCCTTCGCCTGTTTTTCTGGCTTCGGTAAAAAATGTCAGAAGTTAGCAGATTCATTAAATTCAAAACAACTTTCACAAAAACTGCCGTTTTGACCCCTTTCCCAACATTTTACAGAAAACAATGTTTTCTATATAAAATCTACCCCTAATCTTCAGCTTTTCAAGCAACAAGTCGGATTTCAAATCGGGTCTACCAATCTGTAACTAGAGCTATTTTTGTAATCCTTCGCCTGTTTTTCTGGCTTCGGTAAAAAATGTCAGAAGTTAGCAGATTCATTAAATTCAAAACATTTTACAGAAAACAATGTTTTCTATATAAAATCTACCCCTAATCTTCAGCTTTTCAAGCAACAAGTCGGATTTCAAATCGGGTCTACCAATCTGTAACTAGAGCTATTTTTGTAACCCTTCGCCTGTTTTTCTGGCTTCGGTAAAAAATGTCAGAAGTTAGCAGATTCATTAAATTCAAAACAACTTTCACAAAAACTGCCGTTTTGACCCCTTTCCCAACATTTTACAGAAAACAATGTTTTCTATATAAAATCTACCCCTAATCTTCAGCTTTTCAAGCAACAAGTCGGATTTCAAATCGGGTCTACCAATCTGTAACTAGAGCTATTTTTGTAACCCTTCGCCTGTTTTTCTGGCTTCGGTAAAAAATGTCAGAAGTTAGCAGATTCATTAAATTCAAAACAACTTTCACAAAAACTGCCGTTTTGACCCCTCCCAACATTTTACAGAAAACAATGTTTTCTATATAAAATCTACCCCTAATCTTCAGCTTTTCAAGCAACAAGTCGGATTTCAAATCGGGTCTACCAATCTGTAACTAGAGCTATTTTTGTAACCCTTCGCCTGTTTTTCTGGCTTCGGTAAAAAATGTCAGAAGTTAGCAGATTCATTAAATTCAAAACAACTTTCACAAAAACTGCCGTTTTGACCCCTTTCCCAACATTTTACAGAAAACAATGTTTTCTATATAAAATCTACCCCTAATCTTCAGCTTTTCAAGCAACAAGTCGGATTTCAAATCGGGTCTACCAATCTGTAACTAGAGCTATTTTTGTAACCCTTCGCCTGTTTTTCTGGCTTCGGTAAAAAATGTCAGAAGTTAGCAGATTCATTAAATTCAAAACAACTTTCACAAAAACTGCCGTTTTGACCCCTTTCCCAACATTTTACAGAAAACAATGTTTTCTATATAAAATCTACCCCTAATCTTCAGCTTTTCAAGCAACAAGTCGGATTTCAAATCGGGTCTACCAATCTGTAACTAGAGCTATTTTTGTAACCCTTCGCCTGTTTTTCTGGCTTCGGTAAAAAATGTCAGAAGTTAGCAGATTCATTAAATTCAAAACAACTTTCACAAAAACTGCCGTTTTGACCCCTTTCCCAACATTTTACAGAAAACAATGTTTTCTATATAAAATCTACCCCTAATCTTCAGCTTTTCAAGCAACAAGTCGGATTTCAAATCGGGTCTACCAATCTGTAACTAGAGCTATTTTTGTAACCCTTCGCCTGTTTTTCTGGCTTCGGTAAAAAATGTCAGAAGTTAGCAGATTCATTAAATTCAAAACAACTTTCACAAAAACTGCCGTTTTGACCCCTTTCCCAACATTTTACAGAAAACAATGTTTTCTATATAAAATCTACCCCTAATCTTCAGCTTTTCAAGCAACAAGTCGGATTTCAAATCGGGTCTACCAATCTGTAACTAGAGCTATTTTTGTAATCCTTCGCCTGTTTTTCTGGCTTCGGTAAAAAATGTCAGAAGTTAGCAGATTCATTAAATTCAAAACATTTTACAGAAAACAATGTTTTCTATATAAAATCTACCCCTAATCTTCAGCTTTTCAAGCAACAAGTCGGATTTCAAATCGGGTCTACCAATCTGTAACTAGAGCTATTTTTGTAACCCTTCGCCTGTTTTTCTGGCTTCGGTAAAAAATGTCAGAAGTTAGCAGATTCATTAAATTCAAAACAACTTTCACAAAAACTGCCGTTTTGACCCCTTTCCCAACATTTTACAGAAAACAATGTTTTCTATATAAAATCTACCCCTAATCTTCAGCTTTTCAAGCAACAAGTCGGATTTCAAATCGGGTCTACCAATCTGTAACTAGAGCTATTTTTGTAACCCTTCGCCTGTTTTTCTGGCTTCGGTAAAAAATGTCAGAAGTTAGCAGATTCATTAAATTCAAAACAACTTTTACAAAAACTGCCGTTTTGACCCCTTTCCCAACATTTTACAGAAAACAATGTTTTCTATATAAAATCTACCCCTAATCTTCAGCTTTTCAAGCAACAAGTCGGATTTCAAATCAGGTCTACCAATCTGTAACTAGAGCTATTTTTGTAACCCTTCGCCTGTTTTTCTGGCTTCGGTAAAAAATGTCAGAAGTTAGCAGATTCATTAAATTCAAAACAACTTTCACAAAAACTGCCGTTTTGACCCCTTTCCCAACATTTTACAGAAAACAATGTTTTCTATATAAAATCTACCCCTAATCTTCAGCTTTTCAAGCAACAAGTCGGATTTCAAATCGGGTCTACCAATCTGTAACTAGAGCTATTTTTGTAATCCTTCGCCTGTTTTTCTGGCTTCGGTAAAAAATGTCAGAAGTTAGCAGATTCATTAAATTCAAAACATTTTACAGAAAACAATGTTTTCTATATAAAATCTACCCCTAATCTTCAGCTTTTCAAGCAACAAGTCGGATTTCAAATCGGGTCTACCAATCTGTAACTAGAGCTATTTTTGTAACCCTTCGCCTGTTTTTCTGGCTTCGGTAAAAAATGTCAGAAGTTAGCAGATTCATTAAATTCAAAACAACTTTCACAAAAACTGCCGTTTTGACCCCTTTCCCAACATTTTACAGAAAACAATGTTTTCTATATAAAATCTACCCCTAATCTTCAGCTTTTCAAGCAACAAGTCGGATTTCAAATCGGGTCTACCAATCTGTAACTAGAGCTATTTTTGTAACCCTTCGCCTGTTTTTCTGGCTTCGGTAAAAAATGTCAGAAGTTAGCAGATTCATTAAATTCAAAACAACTTTCACAAAAACTGCCGTTTTGACCCCTTTCCCAACATTTTACAGAAAACAATGTTTTCTATATAAAATCTACCCCTAATCTTCAGCTTTTCAAGCAACAAGTCGGATTTCAAATCGGGTCTACCAATCTGTAACTAGAGCTATTTTTGTAACCCTTCGCCTGTTTTTCTGGCTTCGGTAAAAAATGTCAGAAGTTAGCAGATTCATTAAATTCAAAACAACTTTCACAAAAACTGCCGTTTTGACCCCTTTCCCAACATTTTACAGAAAACAATGTTTTCTATATAAAATCTACCCCTAATCTTCAGCTTTTCAAGCAACAAGTCGGATTTCAAATCGGGTCTACCAATCTGTAACTAGAGCTATTTTTGTAATCCTTCGCCTGTTTTTCTGGCTTCGGTAAAAAATGTCAGAAGTTAGCAGATTCATTAAATTCAAAACATTTTACAGAAAACAATGTTTTCTATATAAAATCTACCCCTAATCTTCAGCTTTTCAAGCAACAAGTCGGATTTCAAATCGGGTCTACCAATCTGTAACTAGAGCTATTTTTGTAACCCTTCGCCTGTTTTTCTGGCTTCGGTAAAAAATGTCAGAAGTTAGCAGATTCATTAAATTCAAAACAACTTTCACAAAAACTGCCGTTTTGACCCCTTTCCCAACATTTTACAGAAAACAATGTTTTCTATATAAAATCTACCCCTAATCTTCTGCTTTTCAAGCAACAAGTCGGATTTCAAATCGGGTCTACCAATCTGTAACTAGAGCTATTTTTGTAACCCTTCGCCTGTTTTTCTGGCTTCGGTAAAAAATGTCAGAAGTTAGCAGATTCATTAAATTCAAAACAACTTTCACAAAAACTGCCGTTTTGACCCCTTTCCCAACATTTTACAGAAAACAATGTTTTCTATATAAAATCTACCCCTAATCTTCAGCTTTTCAAGCAACAAGTCGGATTTCAAATCGGGTCTACCAATCTGTAACTAGAGCTATTTTTGTAACCCTTCGCCTGTTTTTCTGGCTTCGGTAAAAAATGTCAGAAGTTAGCAGATTCATTAAATTCAAAACAACTTTCACAAAAACTGCCGTTTTGACCCCTTTCCCAACATTTTACAGAAAACAATGTTTTCTATATAAAATCTACCCCTAATCTTCAGCTTTTCAAGCAACAAGTCGGATTTCAAATCGGGTCTACCAATCTGTAACTAGAGCTATTTTTGTAACCCTTCGCCTGTTTTTCTGGCTTCGGTAAAAAATGTCAGAAGTTAGCAGATTCATTAAATTCAAAACAACTTTCACAAAAACTGCCGTTTTGACCCCTTTCCCAACATTTTACAGAAAACAATGTTTTCTATATAAAATCTACCCCTAATCTTCAGCTTTTCAAGCAACAAGTCGGATTTCAAATCGGGTCTACCAATCTGTAACTAGAGCTATTTTTGTAACCCTTCGCCTGTTTTTCTGGCTTCGGTAAAAAATGTCAGAAGTTAGCAGATTCATTAAATTCAAAACAACTTTCACAAAAACTGCCGTTTTGACCCCTTTCCCAACATTTTACAGAAAACAATGTTTTCTATATAAAATCTACCCCTAATCTTCAGCTTTTCAAGCAACAAGTCGGATTTCAAATCGGGTCTACCAATCTGTAACTAGAGCTATTTTTGTAACCCTTCGCCTGTTTTTCTGGCTTCGGTAAAAAATGTCAGAAGTTAGCAGATTCATTAAATTCAAAACAACTTTCACAAAAACTGCCGTTTTGACCCCTTTCCCAACATTTTACAGAAAACAATGTTTTCTATATAAAATCTACCCCTAATCTTCAGCTTTTCAAGCAACAAGTCGGATTTCAAATCGGGTCTACCAATCTGTAACTAGAGCTATTTTTGTAACCCTTCGCCTGTTTTTCTGGCTTCGGTAAAAAATGTCAGAAGTTAGCAGATTCATTAAATTCAAAACAACTTTCACAAAAACTGCCGTTTTGACCCCTTTCCCAACATTTTACAGAAAACAATGTTTTCTATATAAAATCTACCCCTAATCTTCAGCTTTTCAAGCAACAAGTCGGATTTCAAATCGGGTCTACCAATCTGTAACTAGAGCTATTTTTGTAACCCTTCGCCTGTTTTTCTGGCTTCGGTAAAAAATGTCAGAAGTTAGCAGATTCATTAAATTCAAAACATTTTACACAAAACAATGTTTTCTATATAAAATCTACCCCTAATCTTCAGCTTTTCAAGCAACAAGTCGGATTTCAAATCGGGTCTACCAATCTGTAACTAGAGCTATTTTTGTAACCCTTCGCCTGTTTTTCTGGCTTCGGTAAAAAATGTCAGAAGTTAGCAGATTCATTAAATTCAAAACAACTTTCACAAAAACTGCCGTTTTGACCCCTTCCCAACATTTTACAGAAAACAATGTTTTCTATATAAAATCTACCCCTAATCTTCAGCTTTTCAAGCAACAAGTCGGATTTCAAATCGGGTCTACCAATCTGTAACTAGAGCTATTTTTGTAACCCTTCGCCTGTTTTTCTGGCTTCGGTAAAAAATGTCAGAAGTTAGCAGATTCATTAAATTCAAAACAACTTTCACAAAAACTGCCGTTTTGACCCCTTTCCCAACATTTTACAGAAAACAATGTTTTCTATATAAAATCTACCCCTAATCTTCAGCTTTTCAAGCAACAAGTCGGATTTCAAATCGGGTCTACCAATCTGTAACTAGAGCTATTTTTGTAATCCTTCGCCTGTTTTTCTGGCTTCGGTAAAAAATGTCAGAAGTTAGCAGATTCATTAAATTCAAAACATTTTACAGAAAACAATGTTTTCTATATAAAATCTACCCCTAATCTTCAGCTTTTCAAGCAACAAGTCGGATTTCAAATCGGGTCTACCAATCTGTAACTAGAGCTATTTTTGTAACCCTTCGCCTGTTTTTCTGGCTTCGGTAAAAAATGTCAGAAGTTAGCAGATTCATTAAATTCAAAACAACTTTCACAAAAACTGCCGTTTTGACCCCTTTCCCAACATTTTACAGAAAACAATGTTTTCTATATAAAATCTACCCCTAATCTTCAGCTTTTCAAGCAACAAGTCGGATTTCAAATCGGGTCTACCAATCTGTAACTAGAGCTATTTTTGTAACCCTTCGCCTGTTTTTCTGGCTTCGGTAAAAAATGTCAGAAGTTAGCAGATTCATTAAATTCAAAACAACTTTCACAAAAACTGCCGTTTTGACCCCTTTCCCAACATTTTACAGAAAACAATGTTTTCTATATAAAATCTACCCCTAATCTTCAGCTTTTCAAGCAACAAGTCGGATTTCAAATCGGGTCTACCAATCTGTAACTAGAGCTATTTTTGTAACCCTTCGCCTGTTTTTCTGGCTTCGGTAAAAAATGTCAGAAGTTAGCAGATTCATTAAATTCAAAACAACTTTCACAAAAACTGCCGTTTTGACCCCTTTCCCAACATTTTACAGAAAACAATGTTTTCTATATAAAATCTACCCCTAATCTTCAGCTTTTCAAGCAACAAGTCGGATTTCAAATCGGGTCTACCAATCTGTAACTAGAGCTATTTTTGTAATCCTTCGCCTGTTTTTCTGGCTTCGGTAAAAAATGTCAGAAGTTAGCAGATTCATTAAATTCAAAACATTTTACAGAAAACAATGTTTTCTATATAAAATCTACCCCTAATCTTCAGCTTTTCAAGCAACAAGTCGGATTTCAAATCGGGTCTACCAATCTGTAACTAGAGCTATTTTTGTAACCCTTCGCCTGTTTTTCTGGCTTCGGTAAAAAATGTCAGAAGTTAGCAGATTCATTAAATTCAAAACAACTTTCACAAAAACTGCCGTTTTGACCCCTTTCCCAACATTTTACAGAAAACAATGTTTTCTATATAAAATCTACCCCTAATCTTCAGCTTTTCAAGCAACAAGTCGGATTTCAAATCGGGTCTACCAATCTGTAACTAGAGCTATTTTTGTAACCCTTCGCCTGTTTTTCTGGCTTCGGTAAAAAATGTCAGAAGTTAGCAGATTCATTAAATTCAAAACAACTTTCACAAAAACTGCCGTTTTGACCCCTTTCCCAACATTTTACAGAAAACAATGTTTTCTATATAAAATCTACCCCTAATCTTCAGCTTTTCAAGCAACAAGTCGGATTTCAAATCGGGTCTACCAATCTGTAACTAGAGCTATTTTTGTAACCCTTCGCCTGTTTTTCTGGCTTCGGTAAAAAATGTCAGAAGTTAGCAGATTCATTAAATTCAAAACAACTTTCACAAAAACTGCCGTTTTGACCCCTTCCCAACATTTTACAGAAAACAATGTTTTCTATATAAAATCTACCCCTAATCTTCAGCTTTTCAAGCAACAAGTCGGATTTCAAATCGGGTCTACCAATCTGTAACTAGAGCTATTTTTGTAACCCTTCGCCTGTTTTTCTGGCTTCGGTAAAAAATGTCAGAAGTTAGCAGATTCATTAAATTCAAAACAACTTTCACAAAAACTGCCGTTTTGACCCCTTTCCCAACATTTTACAGAAAACAATGTTTTCTATATAAAATCTACCCCTAATCTTCAGCTTTTCAAGCAACAAGTCGGATTTCAAATCGGGTCTACCAATCTGTAACTAGAGCTATTTTTGTAACCCTTCGCCTGTTTTTCTGGCTTCGGTAAAAAATGTCAGAAGTTAGCAGATTCATTAAATTCAAAACAACTTTCACAAAAACTGCCGTTTTGACCCCTTTCCCAACATTTTACAGAAAACAATGTTTTCTATATAAAATCTACCCCTAATCTTCAGCTTTTCAAGCAACAAGTCGGATTTCAAATCGGGTCTACCAATCTGTAACTAGAGCTATTTTTGTAACCCTTCGCCTGTTTTTCTGGCTTCGGTAAAAAATGTCAGAAGTTAGCAGATTCATTAAATTCAAAACATTTTACAGAAAACAATGTTTTCTATATAAAATCTACCCCTAATCTTCAGCTTTTCAAGCAACAAGTCGGATTTCAAATCGGGTCTACCAATCTGTAACTAGAGCTATTTTTGTAACCCTTCGCCTGTTTTTCTGGCTTCGGTAAAAAATGTCAGAAGTTAGCAGATTCATTAAATTCAAAACAACTTTCACAAAAACTGCCGTTTTGACCCCTTTCCCAACATTTTACAGAAAACAATGTTTTCTATATAAAATCTACCCCTAATCTTCTGCTTTTCAAGCAACAAGTCGGATTTCAAATCGGGTCTACCAATCTGTAACTAGAGCTATTTTTGTAACCCTTCGCCTGTTTTTCTGGCTTCGGTAAAAAATGTCAGAAGTTAGCAGATTCATTAAATTCAAAACAACTTTCACAAAAACTGCCGTTTTGACCCCTTTCCCAACATTTTACAGAAAACAATGTTTTCTATATAAAATCTACCCCTAATCTTCAGCTTTTCAAGCAACAAGTCGGATTTCAAATCGGGTCTACCAATCTGTAACTAGAGCTATTTTTGTAACCCTTCGCCTGTTTTTCTGGCTTCGGTAAAAAATGTCAGAAGTTAGCAGATTCATTAAATTCAAAACAACTTTCACAAAAACTGCCGTTTTGATCCTGTCCCAACATTTTACAGAAAACAATGTTTTCTATATAAAATCTACCCCTAATCTTCAGCTTTTCAAGCAACAAGTCGGATTTCAAATCGGGTCTACCAATCTGTAACTAGAGCTATTTTTGTAACCCTTCGCCTGTTTTTCTGGCTTCGGTAAAAAATGTCAGAAGTTAGCAGATTCATTAAATTCAAAACAACTTTCACAAAAACTGCCGTTTTGACCCCTTTCCCAACATTTTACAGAAAACAATGTTTTCTATATAAAATCTACCCCTAATCTTCAGCTTTTCAAGCAACAAGTCGGATTTCAAATCGGGTCTACCAATCTGTAACTAGAGCTATTTTTGTAACCCTTCGCCTGTTTTTCTGGCTTCGGTAAAAAATGTCAGAAGTTAGCAGATTCATTAAATTCAAAACAACTTTCACAAAAACTGCCGTTTTGACCCCTTTCCCAACATTTTACAGAAAACAATGTTTTCTATATAAAATCTACCCCTAATCTTCAGCTTTTCAAGCAACAAGTCGGATTTCAAATCGGGTCTACCAATCTGTAACTAGAGCTATTTTTGTAATCCTTCGCCTGTTTTTCTGGCTTCGGTAAAAAATGTCAGAAGTTAGCAGATTCATTAAATTCAAAACATTTTACAGAAAACAATGTTTTCTATATAAAATCTACCCCTAATCTTCAGCTTTTCAAGCAACAAGTCGGATTTCAAATCGGGTCTACCAATCTGTAACTAGAGCTATTTTTGTAACCCTTCGCCTGTTTTTCTGGCTTCGGTAAAAAATGTCAGAAGTTAGCAGATTCATTAAATTCAAAACAACTTTCACAAAAACTGCCGTTTTGACCCCTTTCCCAACATTTTACAGAAAACAATGTTTTCTATATAAAATCTACCCCTAATCTTCAGCTTTTCAAGCAACAAGTCGGATTTCAAATCGGGTCTACCAATCTGTAACTAGAGCTATTTTTGTAACCCTTCGCCTGTTTTTCTGGCTTCGGTAAAAAATGTCAGAAGTTAGCAGATTCATTAAATTCAAAACAACTTTCACAAAAACTGCCGTTTTGACCCCTTTCCCAACATTTTACAGAAAACAATGTTTTCTATATAAAATCTACCCCTAATCTTCAGCTTTTCAAGCAACAAGTCGGATTTCAAATCGGGTCTACCAATCTGTAACTAGAGCTATTTTTGTAACCCTTCGCCTGTTTTTCTGGCTTCGGTAAAAAATGTCAGAAGTTAGCAGATTCATTAAATTCAAAACAACTTTCACAAAAACTGCCGTTTTGACCCCTTTCCCAACATTTTACAGAAAACAATGTTTTCTATATAAAATCTACCCCTAATCTTCAGCTTTTCAAGCAACAAGTCGGATTTCAAATCGGGTCTACCAATCTGTAACTAGAGCTATTTTTGTAACCCTTCGCCTGTTTTTCTGGCTTCGGTAAAAAATGTCAGAAGTTAGCAGATTCATTAAATTCAAAACAACTTTCACAAAAACTGCCGTTTTGACCCCTTTCCCAACATTTTACAGAAAACAATGTTTTCTATATAAAATCTACCCCTAATCTTCAGCTTTTCAAGCAACAAGTCGGATTTCAAATCAGGTCTACCAATCTGTAACTAGAGCTATTTTTGTAACCCTTCGCCTGTTTTTCTGGCTTCGGTAAAAAATGTCAGAAGTTAGCAGATTCATTAAATTCAAAACAACTTTCACAAAAACTGCCGTTTTGACCCCTTTCCCAACATTTTACAGAAAACAATGTTTTCTATATAAAATCTACCCCTAATCTTCAGCTTTTCAAGCAACAAGTCGGATTTCAAATCGGGTCTACCAATCTGTAACTAGAGCTATTTTTGTAACCCTTCGCCTGTTTTTCTGGCTTCGGTAAAAAATGTCAGAAGTTAGCAGATTCATTAAATTCAAAACAACTTTCACAAAAACTGCCGTTTTGACCCCTTTCCCAACATTTTACAGAAAACAATGTTTTCTATATAAAATCTACCCCTAATCTTCAGCTTTTCAAGCAACAAGTCGGATTTCAAATCGGGTCTACCAATCTGTAACTAGAGCTATTTTTGTAACCCTTCGCCTGTTTTTCTGGCTTCGGTAAAAAATGTCAGAAGTTAGCAGATTCATTAAATTCAAAACATTTTACAGAAAACAATGTTTTCTATATAAAATCTACCCCTAATCTTCAGCTTTTCAAGCAACAAGTCGGATTTCAAATCGGGTCTACCAATCTGTAACTAGAGCTATTTTTGTAACCCTTCGCCTGTTTTTCTGGCTTCGGTAAAAAATGTCAGAAGTTAGCAGATTCATTAAATTCAAAACAACTTTCACAAAAACTGCCGTTTTGACCCCTTTCCCAACATTTTACAGAAAACAATGTTTTCTATATAAAATCTACCCCTAATCTTCAGCTTTTCAAGCAACAAGTCGGATTTCAAATCGGGTCTACCAATCTGTAACTAGAGCTATTTTTGTAACCCTTCGCCTGTTTTTCTGGCTTCGGTAAAAAATGTCAGAAGTTAGCAGATTCATTAAATTCAAAACAACTTTCACAAAAACTGCCGTTTTGACCCCTTTCCCAACATTTTACAGAAAACAATGTTTTCTATATAAAATCTACCCCTAATCTTCAGCTTTTCAAGCAACAAGTCGGATTTCAAATCAGGTCTACCAATCTGTAACTAGAGCTATTTTTGTAACCCTTCGCCTGTTTTTCTGGCTTCGGTAAAAAATGTCAGAAGTTAGCAGATTCATTAAATTCAAAACAACTTTCACAAAAACTGCCGTTTTGACCCCTTTCCCAACATTTTACAGAAAACAATGTTTTCTATATAAAATCTACCCCTAATCTTCAGCTTTTCAAGCAACAAGTCGGATTTCAAATCGGGTCTACCAATCTGTAACTAGAGCTATTTTTGTAATCCTTCGCCTGTTTTTCTGGCTTCGGTAAAAAATGTCAGAAGTTAGCAGATTCATTAAATTCAAAACATTTTACAGAAAACAATGTTTTCTATATAAAATCTACCCCTAATCTTCAGCTTTTCAAGCAACAAGTCGGATTTCAAATCGGGTCTACCAATCTGTAACTAGAGCTATTTTTGTAACCCTTCGCCTGTTTTTCTGGCTTCGGTAAAAAATGTCAGAAGTTAGCAGATTCATTAAATTCAAAACAACTTTCACAAAAACTGCCGTTTTGACCCCTTTCCCAACATTTTACAGAAAACAATGTTTTCTATATAAAATCTACCCCTAATCTTCAGCTTTTCAAGCAACAAGTCGGATTTCAAATCGGGTCTACCAATCTGTAACTAGAGCTATTTTTGTAATCCTTCGCCTGTTTTTCTGGCTTCGGTAAAAAATGTCAGAAGTTAGCAGATTCATTAAATTCAAAACATTTTACAGAAAACAATGTTTTCTATATAAAATCTACCCCTAATCTTCAGCTTTTCAAGCAACAAGTCGGATTTCAAATCGGGTCTACCAATCTGTAACTAGAGCTATTTTTGTAACCCTTCGCCTGTTTTTCTGGCTTCGGTAAAAAATGTCAGAAGTTAGCAGATTCATTAAATTCAAAACAACTTTCACAAAAACTGCCGTTTTGACCCCTTTCCCAACATTTTACAGAAAACAATGTTTTCTATATAAAATCTACCCCTAATCTTCAGCTTTTCAAGCAACAAGTCGGATTTCAAATCGGGTCTACCAATCTGTAACTAGAGCTATTTTTGTAACCCTTCGCCTGTTTTTCTGGCTTCGGTAAAAAATGTCAGAAGTTAGCAGATTCATTAAATTCAAAACAACTTTTACAAAAACTGCCGTTTTGACCCCTTTCCCAACATTTTACAGAAAACAATGTTTTCTATATAAAATCTACCCCTAATCTTCAGCTTTTCAAGCAACAAGTCGGATTTCAAATCGGGTCTACCAATCTGTAACTAGAGCTATTTTTGTAACCCTTCGCCTGTTTTTCTGGCTTCGGTAAAAAATGTCAGAAGTTAGCAGATTCATTAAATTCAAAACAACTTTCACAAAAACTGCCGTTTTGACCCCTTTCCCAAAATTTTACAGAAAACAATGTTTTCTATATAAAATCTACCCCTAATCTTCAGCTTTTCAAGCAACAAGTCGGATTTCAAATCGGGTCTACCAATCTGTAACTAGAGCTATTTTTGTAACCCTTCGCCTGTTTTTCTGGCTTCGGTAAAAAATGTCAGAAGTTAGCAGATTCATTAAATTCAAAACAACTTTCACAAAAACTGCCGTTTTGACCCCTCCCAACATTTTACAGAAAACAATGTTTTCTATATAAAATCTACCCCTAATCTTCAGTTTTTCAAGCAACAAGTCGGATTTCAAATCGGGTCTACCAATCTGTAACTAGAGCTATTTTTGTAACCCTTCACCTGTTTTTCTGGCTTCGGTAAAAAATGTCAGAAGTTAGCAGATTCATTAAATTCAAAACAACTTTCACAAAAACTGCCGTTTTGACCCCTTTCCCAAAATTTTACAGAAAACAATGTTTTCTATATAAAATCTACCCCTAATCTTCAGCTTTTCAAGCAACAAGTCGGATTTCAAATCGGGTCTACCAATCTGTAACTAGAGCTATTTTTGTAACCCTTCGCCTGTTTTTCTGGCTTCGGTAAAAAATGTCAGAAGTTAGCAGATTCATTAAATTCAAAACAACTTTCACAAAAACTGCCGTTTTGACCCCTTTCCCAACATTTTACAGAAAACAATGTTTTCTATATAAAATCTACCCCTAATCTTCAGCTTTTCAAGCAACAAGTCGGATTTCAAATCGGGTCTACCAATCTGTAACTAGAGCTATTTTTGTAACCCTTCGCCTGTTTTTCTGGCTTCGGTAAAAAATGTCAGAAGTTAGCAGATTCATTAAATTCAAAACATTTTACAGAAAACAATGTTTTCTATATAAAATCTACCCCTAATCTTCAGCTTTTCAAGCAACAAGTCGGATTTCAAATCGGGTCTACCAATCTGTAACTAGAGCTATTTTTGTAACCCTTCGCCTGTTTTTCTGGCTTCGGTAAAAAATGTCAGAAGTTAGCAGATTCATTAAATTCAAAACAACTTTCACAAAAACTGCCGTTTTGACCCCTTTCCCAACATTTTACAGAAAACAATGTTTTCTATATAAAATCTACCCCTAATCTTCAGCTTTTCAAGCAACAAGTCGGATTTCAAATCGGGTCTACCAATCTGTAACTAGAGCTATTTTTGTAATCCTTCGCCTGTTTTTCTGGCTTCGGTAAAAAATGTCAGAAGTTAGCAGATTCATTAAATTCAAAACATTTTACAGAAAACAATGTTTTCTATATAAAATCTACCCCTAATCTTCAGCTTTTCAAGCAACAAGTCGGATTTCAAATCGGGTCTACCAATCTGTAACTAGAGCTATTTTTGTAACCCTTCGCCTGTTTTTCTGGCTTCGGTAAAAAATGTCAGAAGTTAGCAGATTCATTAAATTCAAAACAACTTTCACAAAAACTGCCGTTTTGACCCCTTTCCCAACATTTTACAGAAAACAATGTTTTCTATATAAAATCTACCCCTAATCTTCAGCTTTTCAAGCAACAAGTCGGATTTCAAATCGGGTCTACCAATCTGTAACTAGAGCTATTTTTGTAACCCTTCGCCTGTTTTTCTGGCTTCGGTAAAAAATGTCAGAAGTTAGCAGATTCATTAAATTCAAAACAACTTTTACAAAAACTGCCGTTTTGACCCCTTTCCCAACATTTTACAGAAAACAATGTTTTCTATATAAAATCTACCCCTAATCTTCAGCTTTTCAAGCAACAAGTCGGATTTCAAATCAGGTCTACCAATCTGTAACTAGAGCTATTTTTTTAACCCTTCGCCTGTTTTTCTGGCTTCGGTAAAAAATGTCAGAAGTTAGCAGATTCATTAAATTCAAAACAACTTTCACAAAAACTGCCGTTTTGAACCCTTTCCCAAAATGTTACAGAAAACAATGTTTTCTATATAAAATCTACCCCTAATCTTCAGCTTTTCAAGCAACAAGTCGGATTTCAAATCGGGTCTACCAATCTGTAACTAGAGCTATTTTTGTAACCCTTCGCCTGTTTTTCTGGCTTCGGTAAAAAATGTCAGAAGTTAGCAGATTCATTAAATTCAAAACAACTTTCACAAAAACTGCCGTTTTGACCCCTCCCAACATTTTACAGAAAACAATGTTTTCTATATAAAATCTACCCCTAATCTTCAGTTTTTCAAGCAACAAGTCGGATTTCAAATCGGGTCTACCAATCTGTAACTAGAGCTATTTTTGTAACCCTTCACCTGTTTTTCTGGCTTCGGTAAAAAATGTCAGAAGTTAGCAGATTCATTAAATTCAAAACAACTTTCACAAAAACTGCCGTTTTGACCCCTTTCCCAAAATTTTTCAGAAAACAATGTTTTCTATATAAAATCTACCCCTAATCTTCAGCTTTTCAAGCAACAAGTCGGATTTCAAATCGGGTCTACCAATCTGTAACTAGAGCTATTTTTGTAACCCTTCGCCTGTTTTTCTGGCTTCGGTAAAAAATGTCAGAAGTTAGCAGATTCATTAAATTCAAAACAACTTTCACAAAAACTGCCGTTTTGACCCCTTTCCCAACATTTTACAGAAAACAATGTTTTCTATATAAAATCTACCCCTAATCTTCAGCTTTTCAAGCAACAAGTCGGATTTCAAATCAGGTCTACCAATCTGTAACTAGAGCTATTTTTGTAACCCTTCGCCTGTTTTTCTGGCTTCGGTAAAAAATGTCAGAAGTTAGCAGATTCATTAAATTCAAAACATTTTACAGAAAACAATGTTTTCTATATAAAATCTACCCCTAATCTTCAGCTTTTCAAGCAACAAGTCGGATTTCAAATCGGGTCTACCAATCTGTAACTAGAGCTATTTTTGTAACCCTTCGCCTGTTTTTCTGGCTTCGGTAAAAAATGTCAGAAGTTAGCAGATTCATTAAATTCAAAACAACTTTCACAAAAACTGCCGTTTTGACCCCTTTCCCAACATTTTACAGAAAACAATGTTTTCTATATAAAATCTACCCCTAATCTTCTGCTTTTCAAGCAACAAGTCGGATTTCAAATCGGGTCTACCAATCTGTAACTAGAGCTATTTTTGTAACCCTTCGCCTGTTTTTCTGGCTTCGGTAAAAAATGTCAGAAGTTAGCAGATTCATTAAATTCAAAACAACTTTCACAAAAACTGCCGTTTTGACCCCTTTCCCAACATTTTACAGAAAACAATGTTTTCTATATAAAATCTACCCCTAATCTTCAGCTTTTCAAGCAACAAGTCGGATTTCAAATCGGGTCTACCAATCTGTAACTAGAGCTATTTTTGTAATCCTTCGCCTGTTTTTCTGGCTTCGGTAAAAAATGTCAGAAGTTAGCAGATTCATTAAATTCAAAACATTTTACAGAAAACAATGTTTTCTATATAAAATCTACCCCTAATCTTCAGCTTTTCAAGCAACAAGTCGGATTTCAAATCGGGTCTACCAATCTGTAACTAGAGCTATTTTTGTAACCCTTCGCCTGTTTTTCTGGCTTCGGTAAAAAATGTCAGAAGTTAGCAGATTCATTAAATTCAAAACAACTTTCACAAAAACTGCCGTTTTGACCCCTTTCCCAACATTTTACAGAAAACAATGTTTTCTATATAAAATCTACCCCTAATCTTCAGCTTTTCAAGCAACAAGTCGGATTTCAAATCGGGTCTACCAATCTGTAACTAGAGCTATTTTTGTAACCCTTCGCCTGTTTTTCTGGCTTCGGTAAAAAATGTCAGAAGTTAGCAGATTCATTAAATTCAAAACA
The DNA here is from genome assembly GCF_029448725.1 of Salvelinus fontinalis. NCBI lineage: Eukaryota > Metazoa > Chordata > Actinopteri > Salmoniformes > Salmonidae > Salvelinus > Salvelinus fontinalis. Next base: position 163,892 of record NW_026600558.1, read on the forward strand.
ACTTTTACAAAAACTGCCGTTTTGACCCCTTTCCCAACATTTTACAGAAAACAATGTTTTCTATATAAAATCTACCCCTAATCTTCAGCTTTTCAAGCAACAAGTCGGATTTCAAATCAGGTCTACCAATCTGTAACTAGAGCTATTTTTGTAACCCTTCGCCTGTTTTTCTGGCTTCGGTAAAAAATGTCAGAAGTTAGCAGATTCATTAAATTCAAAACAACTTTCACAAAAACTGCCGTTTTGAACCCTTTCCCAAAATGTTACAGAAAACAATGTTTTCTATATAAAATCTACCCCTAAACTTCAGCTTTTCAAGCAACAAGTCGGATTTCAAATCGGGTCTACCAATCTGTAACTAGAGCTATTTTTGTAATCCTTCGCCTGTTTTTCTGGCTTCGGTAAAAAATGTCAGAAGTTAGCAGATTCATTAAATTCAAAACATTTTACAGAAAACAATGTTTTCTATATAAAATCTACCCCTAATCTTCAGCTTTTCAAGCAACAAGTCGGATTTCAAATCGGGTCTACCAATCTGTAACTAGAGCTATTTTTGTAACCCTTCGCCTGTTTTTCTGGCTTCGGTAAAAAATGTCAGAAGTTAGCACATTCATTAAATTCAAAACAACTTTCACAAAAACTGCCGTTTTGACCCCTTTCCCAACATTTTACAGAAAACAATGTTTTCTATATAAAATCTACCCCTAATCTTCAGCTTTTCAAGCAACAAGTCGGATTTCAAATCGGGTCTACCAATCTGTAACTAGAGCTATTTTTGTAACCCTTCGCCTGTTTTTCTGGCTTCGGTAAAAAATGTCAGAAGTTAGCAGATTCATTAAATTCAAAACAACTTTCACAAAAACTGCCGTTTTGACCCCTTTCCCAACATTTTACAGAAAACAATGTTTTCTATATAAAATCTACCCCTAATCTTCTGCTTTTCAAGCAACAAGTCGGATTTCAAATCGGGTCTACCAATCTGTAACTAGAGCTATTTTTGTAACCCTTCGCCTGTTTTTCTGGCTTCGGTAAAAAATGTCAGAAGTTAGCAGATTCATTAAATTCAAAACAACTTTCACAAAAACTGCCGTTTTGACCCCTTTCCCAACATTTTACAGAAAACAATGTTTTCTATATAAAATCTACCCCTAATCTTCAGCTTTTCAAGCAACAAGTCGGATTTCAAATCGGGTCTACCAATCTGTAACTAGAGCTATTTTTGTAACCCTTCGCCTGTTTTTCTGGCTTCGGTAAAAAATGTCAGAAGTTAGCAGATTCATTAAATTCAAAACAACTTTCACAAAAACTGCCGTTTTGACCCCTTTCCCAACATTTTACAGAAAACAATGTTTTCTATATAAAATCTACCCCTAATCTTCAGCTTTTCAAGCAACAAGTCGGATTTCAAATCGGGTCTACCAATCTGTAACTAGAGCTATTTTTGTAACCCTTCGCCTGTTTTTCTGGCTTCGGTAAAAAATGTCAGAAGTTAGCAGATTCATTAAATTCAAAACAACTTTCACAAAAACTGCCGTTTTGACCCTTTCCCAACATTTTACAGAAAACAATGTTTTCTATATAAAATCTACCCCTAATCTTCTGCTTTTCAAGCAACAAGTCGGATTTCAAATCGGGTCTACCAATCTGTAACTAGAGCTATTTTTGTAACCCTTCGCCTGTTTTTCTGGCTTCGGTAAAAAATGTCAGAAGTTAGCAGATTCATTAAATTCAAAACAACTTTCACAAAAACTGCCGTTTTGACCCCTTTCCCAAAAATTTTCAGAAAACTATGTTTTCTATATAAAATCTACCCCTAATCTTCAGTTTTTCAAGCAACAAGTCGGATTTCAAATCGGGTCTACCAATCTGTAACTAGAGCTATTTTTGTAACCCTTCACCTGTTTTTCTGGCTTCGGTAAAAAATGTCAGAAGTTAGCAGATTCATTAAATTCAAAACAACTTTCACAAAAACTGCCGTTTTGACCCCTTTCCCAACATTTTACAGAAAACAATGTTTTCTATATAAAATCTACCCCTAATCTTCAGCTTTTCAAGCAACAAGTCGGATTTCAAATCGGGTCTACCAATCTGTAACTAGAGCTATTTTTGTAACCCTTCGCCTGTTTTTCTGGCTTCGGTAAAAAATGTCAGAAGTTAGCAGATTCATTAAATTCAAAACAACTATCATTTTGACCACTAAACCAAAGACTTTGACAAAAATATATTAGATTAAAACTTCCCTCTACTTCTCTGCTTGTCAAATGCGGAGAAGGTTTATTCAGTATGGAATTTACGTTACAGCAGTTTTACTAAATGCACTACCATGTGTTTTTTAAACTTTCACAAACAACTGCCGTTTTGACCCCTTTCCCGACATTTTACAGAAAACAATGTTTTCTACATAAAATCTACCCCTAATCTTCACCTTTTCAAACAACAAGTCGGATTTCAAATCGGGTCTACCAATCTGTAACTAGAGCTATTTTTGCAACCCTTCGCCTGTTTTTCTGGCTCCGGTAAAAAATGTCAGAAGTTAGCAGATTCATTAAATTCAAAACAACTTTCACAAAAACTGCCGTTTTGACCCCTTTCCCAACATTTTACAGAAAACAATGTTTTCTATACAAAATCTACCCCTAATCTTCTGCTTTTCAAGCAACAAGTCGGATTTCAAATCGGGTCTACCAATCTGTAACTAGAGCTATTTTTGCAACCCTTCGCCTGTTTTTCTGGCTTCGGTAAAAAATGTCAGAAGTTAGCAGATTCATTAAATTCAAAACAACTATCATTTTGACCACTAAACCAAAGACTTTGACAAAAATATATTAGATTAAAACTTCCCTCTACTTCTCTGCTTGTCAAATGCGGAGAAGGTTTATTCAGTATGGAATTTACGTTACAGCAGTTTTACTAAATGCACTACCATGTGTTTTTTAAACTTTCACAAACAACTGCCGTTTTGACCCCTTTCCCGACATTTTACAGAAAACAATGTTTTCTACATAAAATCTACCACAAATCTTCAGCTTTTCAAACAACAAGTCGGATTTCAAATCGGGTCTACCAATCTGTAACTAGAGCTATTTTTATAACCCTTCGTCTGTTTTTCTGGCTTCGGTAAAAAATGTTAGAAGTTAGCAGATTCATTAAATTCAAAACAACTTTCACAAAAACTGCCGTTTTGACCCCTCCCAACATTTTACAGAAAACAATGTTTTCTATATAAAATCTACCCCTAATCTTCAGTTTTTCAAGCAACAAGTCGGATTTCAAATCGGGTCTACCAATCTGTAACTAGAGCTATTTTTGTAACCCTTCACCTGTTTTTCTGGCTTCGGTAAAAAATGTCAGAAGTTAGCAGATTCATTAAATTCAAAACAACTTTCACAAAAACTGCCGTTTTGACCCCTTTCCCAAAAATTTTCAGAAAACAATGTTTTCTATGTAAAATCTACCCCTAATCTTCAGTTTTTCAAGCAACAAGTCGGATTTCAAATCGGGTCTACCAATCTGTAACTAGAGCTATTTTTATAACCCTTCGTCTGTTTTTCTGGCTTCGGTAAAAAATGTTAGAAGTTAGCAGATTCATTAAATTCAAAACAACTTTCACAAAAACTGCCGTTTTGACCCCTCCCAACATTTTACAGAAAACAATGTTTTCTATATAAAATCTACCCCTAATCTTCAGTTTTTCAAGCAACAAGTCGGATTTCAAATCGGGTCTACCAATCTGTAACTAGAGCTATTTTTGTAACCCTTCACCTGTTTTTCTGGCTTCGGTAAAAAATGTCAGAAGTTAGCAGATTCATTAAATTCAAAACAACTTTCACAAAAACTGCCGTTTTGACCCCTTTCCCAAAAATTTTCAGAAAACAATGTTTTCTATATAAAATCTACCCCTAATCTTCAGTTTTTCAAGCAACAAGTCGGATTTCAAATCGGGTCTACCAATCTGTAACTAGAGCTATTTTTGTAACCCTTCACCTGTTTTTCTGGCTTCGGTAAAAAATGTCAGAAGTTAGCAGATTCATTAAATTCAAAACAACTTTCACAAAAACTGCCGTTTTGACCCCTTTCCCAACATTTTACAGAAAACAATGTTTTCTATATAAAATCTACCCCTAATCTTCTGCTTTTCAAGCAACAAGTCGGATTTCAAATCGGGTCTACCAATCTGTAACTAGAGCTATTTTTGTAACCCTTCGCCTGTTTTCTGGCTTCGGTAAAAAATGTCAGAAGTTAGCAGATTCATTAAATTCAAAACAACTTTCACAAAAACTGCCGTTTTGACCCCTTTCCCAAAAATTTTCAGAAAACAATGTTTTCTATATAAAATCTACCCCTAATCTTCAGTTTTTCAAGCAACAAGTCGGATTTCAAATCGGGTCTACCAATCTGTAACTAGAGCTATTTTTGTAACCCTTCACCTGTTTTTCTGGCTTCGGTAAAAAATGTCAGAAGTTAGCAGATTCATTAAATTCAAAACAACTTTCACAAAAACTGCCGTTTTGACCCCTTTCCCAACATTTTACAGAAAACAATGTTTTCTATATAAAATCTACCCCTAATCTTCAGCTTTTCAAGCAACAAGTCGGATTTCAAATCGGGTCTACCAATCTGTAACTAGAGCTATTTTTGTAACCCTTCGCCTGTTTTTCTGGCTTCGGTAAAAAATGTCAGAAGTTAGCAGATTCATTAAATTCAAAACAACTATCATTTTGACCACTAAACCAAAGACTTTGACAAAAATATATTAGATTAAAACTTCCCTCTACTTCTCTGCTTGTCAAATGCGGAGAAGGTTTATTCAGTATGGAATTTACGTTACAGCAGTTTTACTAAATGCACTACCATGTGTTTTTTAAACTTTCACAAACAACTGCCGTTTTGACCCCTTTCCCGACATTTTACAGAAAACAATGTTTTCTACATAAAATCTACCAATAATCTTCACCTTTTCAAACAACAAGTCGGATTTCAAATCGGGTCTACCAATCTGTAACTAGAGCTATTTTTGCAACCCTTCGCCTGTTTTTATGGCTCCGGTAAAAAATGTCAGAAGTTAGCAGATTCATTAAATTCAAAACAACTTTCACAAAAACTGCCGTTTTGACCCCTTTCCCAACATTTTACAGAAAACAATGTTTTCTATACAAAATCTACCCCTAATCTTCTGCTTTTCAAGCAACAAGTCGGATTTCAAATCGGGTCTACCAATCTGTAACTAGAGCTATTTTTGCAACCCTTCGCCTGTTTTTATGGCTTCGGTAAAAAATGTCAGAAGTTAGCAGATTCATTAAATTCAAAACAACTATCATTTTGACCACTAAACCAAAGACTTTGACAAAAATATATTAGATTAAAACTTCCCTCTACTTCTCTGCTTGTCAAATGCGGAGAAGGTTTATTCAGTATGGAATTTACGTTACAGCAGTTTTACTAAATGCACTACCATGTGTTTTTTAAACTTTCACAAACAACTGCCGTTTTGACCCCTTTCCCGACATTTTACAGAAAACAATGTTTTCTACATAAAATCTACCAAAAATCTTCAGCTTTTCAAACAACAAGTCGGATTTCAAATCGGGTCTACCAATCTGTAACTAGAGCTATTTTTATAACCCTTCGTCTGTTTTTCTGGCTTCGGTAAAAAATGTTAGAAGTTAGCAGATTCATTAAATTCAAAACAACTTTCACAAAAACTGCCGTTTTGACCCCTCCCAACATTTTACAGAAAACAATGTTTTCTATATAAAATCTACCCCTAATCTTCAGTTTTTCAAGCAACAAGTCGGATTTCAAATCGGGTCTACCAATCTGTAACTAGAGCTATTTTTGTAACCCTTCACCTGTTTTTCTGGCTTCGGTAAAAAATGTCAGAAGTTAGCAGATTCATTAAATTCAAAACAACTTTCACAAAAACTGCCGTTTTGACCCCTTTCCCAAAAATTTTCAGAAAACAATGTTTTCTATGTAAAATCTACCCCTAATCTTCAGTTTTTCAAGCAACAAGTCGGATTTCAAATCGGGTATACCAAACTGTAACTAGAGCTATTTTTATAACCCTTCGTCTGTTTTTCTGGCTTCGGTAAAAAATGTTAGAAGTTAGCAGATTCATTAAATTCAAAACAACTTTCACAAAAACTGCCGTTTTGACCCCTCCCAACATTTTACAGAAAACAATGTTTTCTATATAAAATCTACCCCTAATCTTCAGTTTTTCAAGCAACAAGTCGGATTTCAAATCGGGTCTACCAATCTGTAACTAGAGCTATTTTTGTAACCCTTCACCTGTTTTTCTGGCTTCGGTAAAAAATGTCAGAAGTTAGCAGATTCATTAAATTCAAAACAACTTTCACAAAAACTGCCGTTTTGACCCCTTTCCCAAAAATTTTCAAAAAACAATGTTTTCTATATAAAATCTACCCCTAATCTTCAGTTTTTCAAGCAACAAGTCGGATTTCAAATCGGGTCTACCAATCTGTAACTAGAGCTATTTTTGTAACCCTTCACCTGTTTTTCTGGCTTCGGAAAAAAATGTCAGAAGTTAGCAGATTCATTAAATTCAAAACAACTTTCACAAAAACTGCCGTTTTGACCCCTTTCCCAACATTTTACAGAAAACAATGTTTTCTATATAAAATCTACCCCTAATCTTCTGCTTTTCAAGCAACAAGTCGGATTTCAAATCGGGTCTACCAATCTGTAACTAGAGCTATTTTTGTAACCCTTCGCCTGTTTTCTGGCTTCGGTAAAAAATGTCAGAAGTTAGCAGATTCATTAAATTCAAAACAACTTTCACAAAAACTGCCGTTTTGACCCCTTTCCCAAAAATTTTCAGAAAACAATGTTTTCTATATAAAATCTACCCCTAATCTTCAGTTTTTCAAGCAACAAGTCGGATTTCAAATCGGGTCTACCAATCTGTAACTAGAGCTATTTTTGTAACCCTTCACCTGTTTTTCTGGCTTCGGTAAAAAATGTCAGAAGTTAGCAGATTCATTAAATTCAAAACAACTTTCACAAAAACTGCCGTTTTGACCCCTTTCCCAACATTTTACAGAAAACAATGTTTTCTATATAAAATCTACCCCTAATCTTCAGCTTTTCAAGCAACAAGTCGGATTTCAAATCGGGTCTACCAATCTGTAACTAGAGCTATTTTTGTAACCCTTCGCCTGTTTTTCTGGCTTCGGTAAAAAATGTCAGAAGTTAGCAGATTCATTAAATTCAAAACAACTATCATTTTGACCACTAAACCAAAGACTTTGACAAAAATATATTAGATTAAAACTTCCCTCTACTTCTCTGCTTGTCAAATGCGGAGAAGGTTTATTCAGTATGGAATTTACGTTACAGCAGTTTTACTAAATGCACTACCATGTGTTTTTTAAACTTTCACAAACAACTGCCGTTTTGACCCCTTTCCCGACATTTTACAGAAAACAATGTTTTCTACATAAAATCTACCAATAATCTTCAGCTTTTCAAACAACAAGTCGGATTTCAAATCGGGTCTACCAATCTGTAACTAGAGCTATTTTTGCAACCCTTCGCCTGTTTTTATGGCTCCGGTAAAAAATGTCAGAAGTTAGCAGATTCATTAAATTCAAAACAACTTTCACAAAAACTGCCGTTTTGACCCCTTTCCCAACATTTTACAGAAAACAATGTTTTCTATACAAAATCTACCCCTAATCTTCTGCTTTTCAAGCAACAAGTCGGATTTCAAATCGGGTCTACCAATCTGTAACTAGAGCTATTTTTGCAACCCTTCGCCTGTTTTTATGGCTTCGGTAAAAAATGTCAGAAGTTAGCAGATTCATTAAATTCAAAACAACTATCATTTTGACCACTAAACCAAAGACTTTGACAAAAATATATTAGATTAAAACTTCCCTCTACTTCTCTGCTTGTCAAATGCGGAGAAGGTTTATTCAGTATGGAATTTACGTTACAGCAGTTTTACTAAATGCACTACCATGTGTTTTTTAAACTTTCACAAACAACTGCCGTTTTGACCCCTTTCCCGACATTTTACAGAAAACAATGTTTTCTACATAAAATCTACCAAAAATCTTCAGCTTTTCAAACAACAAGTCGGATTTCAAATCGGGTCTACCAATCTGTAACTAGAGCTATTTTTATAACCCTTCGTCTGTTTTTCTGGCTTCGGTAAAAAATGTTAGAAGTTAGCAGATTAATTAAATTCAAAACAACTTTCACAAAAACTGCCGTTTTGACCCCTCCCAACATTTTACAGAAAACAATGTTTTCTATATAAAATCTACCCCTAATCTTCAGTTTTTCAAGCAACAAGTCGGATTTCAAATCGGGTCTACCAATCTGTAACTAGAGCTATTTTTGTAACCCTTCACCTGTTTTTCTGGCTTCGGTAAAAAATGTCAGAAGTTAGCAGATTCATTAAATTCAAAACAACTTTCACAAAAACTGCCGTTTTGACCCCTTTCCCAAAAATTTTCAGAAAACAATGTTTTCTATGTAAAATCTACCCCTAATCTTCAGTTTTTCAAGCAACAAGTCGGATTTCAAATCGGGTATACCAAACTGTAACTAGAGCTATTTTTATAACCCTTCGTCTGTTTTTCTGGCTTCGGTAAAAAATGTTAGAAGTTAGCAGATTCATTAAATTCAAAACAACTTTCACAAAAACTGCCGTTTTGACCCCTTTCCCAACATTTTACAGAAAACAATGTTTTCTATATAAAATCTACCCCTAATCTTCTGCTTTTCAAGCAACAAGTCGGATTTCAAATCGGGTCTACCAATCTGTAACTAGAGCTATTTTTGTAACCCTTCGCCTGTTTTCTGGCTTCGGTAAAAAATGTCAGAAGTTAGCAGATTCATTAAATTCAAAACATTTTACAGAAAACAATGTTTTCTATATAAAATCTACCCCTAATCTTCAGCTTTTCAAGCAACAAGTCGGATTTCAAATCGGGTCTACCAATCTGTTACTAGAGCTATTTTTGTAACCCTTCGCCTGTTTTTCTGGCTTCGGTAAAAAATGTCAGAAGTTAGCACATTCATTAAATTCAAAACAACTTTCACAAAAACTGCCGTTTTGACCCCTTTCCCAACATTTTACAGAAAACAATGTTTTCTATATAAAATCTACCCCTAATCTTCAGCTTTTCAAGCAACAAGTCGGATTTCAAATCGGGTCTACCAATCTGTAACTAGAGCTATTTTTGTAACCCTTCGCCTGTTTTTCTGGCTTCGGTAAAAAATGTCAGAAGTTAGCAGATTCATTAAATTCAAAACAACTTTCACAAAAACTGCCGTTTTGATCCTTTCCCAACATTTTACAGAAAACAATGTTTTCTATATAAAATCTACCCCTAATCTTCTGCTTTTCAAGCAACAAGTCGGATTTCAAATCGGGTCTACCAATCTGTAACTAGAGCTATTTTTGTAACCCTTCGCCTGTTTTTCTGGCTTCGGTAAAAAATGTCAGAAGTTAGCAGATTCATTAAATTCAAAACAACTTTCACAAAAACTGCCGTTTTGACCCCTTTCCCAACATTTTACAGAAAACAATGTTTTCTATATAAAATCTACCCCTAATCTTCAGCTTTTCAAGCAACAAGTCGGATTTCAAATCGGGTCTACCAATCTGTTACTAGAGCTATTTTTGTAACCCTTCGCCTGTTTTTCTGGCTTCGGTAAAAAATGTCAGAAGTTAGCACATTCATTAAATTCAAAACAACTTTCACAAAAACTGCCGTTTTGACCCCTTTCCCAACATTTTACAGAAAACAATGTTTTCTATATAAAATCTACCCCTAATCTTCAGCTTTTCAAGCAACAAGTCGGATTTCAAATCGGGTCTACCAATCTGTAACTAGAGCTATTTTTGTAACCCTTCGCCTGTTTTTCTGGCTTCGGTAAAAAATGTCAGAAGTTAGCAGATTCATTAAATTCAAAACAACTTTCACAAAAACTGCCGTTTTGATCCTTTCCCAACATTTTACAGAAAACAATGTTTTCTATATAAAATCTACCCCTAATCTTCTGCTTTTCAAGCAACAAGTCGGATTTCAAATCGGGTCTACCAATCTGTAACTAGAGCTATTTTTGTAACCCTTCGCCTGTTTTCTGGCTTCGGTAAAAAATGTCAGAAGTTAGCAGATTCATTAAATTCAAAACAACTTTCACAAAAACTGCCGTTTTGACCCCTTTCCCAAAAAATTTCAGAAAACAATGTTTTCTATATAAAATCTACCCCTAATCTTCAGTTTTTCAAGCAACAAGTCGGATTTCAAATCGGGTCTACCAATCTGTAACTAGACCTATTTTTGTAACCCTTCACCTGTTTTTCTGGCTTCGGTAAAAAATGTCAGAAGTTAGCAGATTCATTAAATTCAAAACAACTTTCACAAAAACTGCCGTTTTGACCCCTTTCCCAACATTTTACAGAAAACAATGTTTTCTATATAAAATCTACCCCTAATCTTCAGCTTTTCAAGCAACAAGTCGGATTTCAAATCGGGTCTACCAATCTGTAACTAGAGCTATTTTTGTAACCCTTCGCCTGTTTTTCTGGCTTCGGTAAAAAATGTCAGAAGTTAGCAGATTCATTAAATTCAAAACAACTATCATTTTGACCACTAAACCAAAGACTTTGACAAAAATATATTAGATTAAAACTTCCCTCTACTTCTCTGCTTGTCAAATGCGGAGAAGGTTTATTCAGTATGGAATTTACGTTACAGCAGTTTTACTAAATGCACTACCATGTGTTTTTTAAACTTTCACAAACAACTGCCGTTTTGACCCCTTTCCCGACATTTTACAGAAAACAATGTTTTCTACATAAAATCTACCAATAATCTTCACCTTTTCAAACAACAAGTCGGATTTCAAATCGGGTCTACCAATCTGTAACTAGAGCTATTTTTGCAACCCTTCGCCTGTTTTTATGGCTCCGGTAAAAAATGTCAGAAGTTAGCAGATTCATTAAATTCAAAACAACTTTCACAAAAACTGCCGTTTTGACCCCTTTCCCAACATTTTACAGAAAACAATGTTTTCTATATAAAATCTACCCCTAATCTTCAGCTTTTCAAGCAACAAGTCGGATTTCAAATCGGGTCTACCAATCTGTAACTAGAGCTATTTTTGTAACCCTTCGCCTGTTTTTCTGGCTTCGGTAAAAAATGTCAGAAGTTAGCAGATTCATTAAATTCAAAACAACTATCATTTTGACCACTAAACCAAAGACTTTGACAAAAATATATTAGATTAAAACTTCCCTCTACTTCTCTGCTTGTCAAATGCGGAGAAGGTTTATTCAGTATGGAATTTACGTTACAGCAGTTTTACTAAATGCACTACCATGTGTTTTTTAAACTTTCACAAACAACTGCCGTTTTGACCCCTTTCCCGACATTTTACAGAAAACAATGTTTTCTACATAAAATCTACCAATAATCTTCACCTTTTCAAACAACAAGTCGGATTTCAAATCGGGTCTACCAATCTGTAACTAGAGCTATTTTTGCAACCCTTCGCCTGTTTTTATGGCTCCGGTAAAAAATGTCAGAAGTTAGCAGATTCATTAAATTCAAAACAACTTTCACAAAAACTGCCGTTTTGACCCCTTTCCCAACATTTTACAGAAAACAATGTTTTCTATACAAAATCTACCCCTAATCTTCTGCTTTTCAAGCAACAAGTCGGATTTCAAATCGGGTCTACCAATCTGTAACTAGAGCTATTTTTGCAACCCTTCGCCTGTTTTTATGGCTTCGGTAAAAAATGTCAGAAGTTAGCAGATTCATTAAATTCAAAACAACTATCATTTTGACCACTAAACCAAAGACTTTGACAAAAATATATTAGATTAAAACTTCCCTCTACTTCTCTGCTTGTCAAATGCGGAGAAGGTTTATTCAGTATGGAATTTACGTTACAGCAGTTTTACTAAATGCACTACCATGTGTTTTTTAAACTTTCACAAACAACTGCCGTTTTGACCCCTTTCCCGACATTTTACAGAAAACAATGTTTTCTACATAAAATCTACCAAAAATCTTCAGCTTTTCAAACAACAAGTCGGATTTCAAATCGGGTCTACCAATCTGTAACTAGAGCTATTTTTATAACCCTTCGTCTGTTTTTCTGGCTTCGGTAAAAAATGTTAGAAGTTAGCAGATTCATTAAATTCAAAACAACTTTCACAAAAACTGCCGTTTTGACCCCTCCCAACATTTTACAGAAAACAATGTTTTCTATATAAAATCTACCCCTAATCTTCAGTTTTTCAAGCAACAAGTCGGATTTCAAATCGGGTCTACCAATCTGTAACTAGAGCTATTTTTGTAACCCTTCACCTGTTTTTCTGGCTTCGGTAAAAAATGTCAGAAGTTAGCAGATTCATTAAATTCAAAACAACTTTCACAAAAACTGCCGTTTTGACCCCTTTCCCAAAAATTTTCAGAAAACAATGTTTTCTATGTAAAATCTACCCCTAATCTTCAGTTTTTCAAGCAACAAGTCGGATTTCAAATCGGGTATACCAAACTGTAACTAGAGCTATTTTTATAACCCTTCGTCTGTTTTTCTGGCTTCGGTAAAAAATGTTAGAAGTTAGCAGATTCATTAAATTCAAAACAACTTTCACAAAAACTGCCGTTTTGACCCCTCCCAACATTTTACAGAAAACAATGTTTTCTATATAAAATCTACCCCTAATCTTCAGTTTTTCAAGCAACAAGTCGGATTTCAAATCGGGTCTACCAATCTGTAACTAGAGCTATTTTTGTAACCCTTCACCTGTTTTTCTGGCTTCGGTAAAAAATGTCAGAAGTTAGCAGATTCATTAAATTCAAAACAACTTTCACAAAAACTGCCGTTTTGACCCCTTTCCCAAAAATTTTCAGAAAACAATGTTTTCTATATAAAATCTACCCCTAATCTTCAGTTTTTCAAGCAACAAGTCGGATTTCAAATCGGGTCTACCAATCTGTAACTAGAGCTATTTTTGTAACCCTTCACCTGTTTTTCTGGCTTCGGAAAAAAATGTCAGAAGTTAGCAGATTCATTAAATTCAAAACAACTTTCACAAAAACTGCCGTTTTGACCCCTTTCCCAACATTTTACAGAAAACAATGTTTTCTATATAAAATCTACCCCTAATCTTCTGCTTTTCAAGCAACAAGTCGGATTTCAAATCGGGTCTACCAATCTGTAACTAGAGCTATTTTTGTAACCCTTCGCCTGTTTTCTGGCTTCGGTAAAAAATGTCAGAAGTTAGCAGATTCATTAAATTCAAAACAACTTTCACAAAAACTGCCGTTTTGACCCCTTTCCCAAAAATTTTCAGAAAACAATGTTTTCTATATAAAATCTACCCCTAATCTTCAGTTTTTCAAGCAACAAGTCGGATTTCAAATCGGGTCTACCAATCTGTAACTAGAGCTATTTTTGTAACCCTTCACCTGTTTTTCTGGCTTCGGTAAAAAATGTCAGAAGTTAGCAGATTCATTAAATTCAAAACAACTTTCACAAAAACTGCCGTTTTGACCCCTTTCCCAACATTTTACAGAAAACAATGTTTTCTATATAAAATCTACCCCTAATCTTCAGCTTTTCAAGCAACAAGTCGGATTTCAAATCGGGTCTACCAATCTGTAACTAGAGCTATTTTTGTAACCCTTCGCCTGTTTTTCTGGCTTCGGTAAAAAATGTCAGAAGTTAGCAGATTCATTAACCTGTTGGGGATGGGGGCGCTGTTTAGACTATTTATGCTAATGTGGCTAATTTTTTAAACGGCTTCCCACAAAATCCTTGATCGTACAATATGCATATTATTATTATTATTGGATAGAAAACAGTCTATAGTTTCTATAGGAGTTGAAATTTTGTCTCTAAGTGGAACAGAGCCCATTCTACAGCAATTTCCCTGACATGGAGTCAGATTTGAGAAACGTTGGCCACTTTTCTGAAGTCATTTAAAAGGGCTCTGTCGTTGCTATGACTATACGGACACTTCTTACGTCTTCCCCTGGATGCCTTTACGTGATGACGATTCCAACGGGCTCGATTGCTCGTTCACAGGCCCTACAAATGAAAAAAACCTTTAGCTAGCAAGTCTTTTCTTGCTGCGTAACGCGCGTGGAAGACACCGACCCTCTCCTGTTCCAAGCGTTAGTTTAGCCTGTTATATTTCTCCGGTCATCTTTTCACTCGTTATAGGAGTTACAAACATCACAAAGTAGTTAATTTAAAGCGTTTTATAGCAATTTATATCCGTTTAGTGCGATTTTGGGACATTTATTTTTGCAACGATGTGAAAAGTTGGGTGCGCTTTTCAGTTCATCCCGAACGTAGTTGACATTTCCACATGGCAAGAGGACAGCTTTCCACCAAAAGACGATTTCTCCCAAGAAAGGATCCTTTGCCCAAGATACTGATGGAAGAACAGCTCAAGGTAGGACATTTTTATTATGATAAATCGTGTTTCTGTCGAAACATTTTAGTGGCTTAGGACGCCATGTTTTTTGACGTAGCTTCGCTTGGCGCAAACTGTATTGAAAAGTAAGGATAAATTAAAAAATGTAATAACGCAATTGTATTAAGAATTAAATTGTCTATCAATCCCTGTCCACCCTATATTTTTTAGTCACGTTTATGAGTATTTATGTATAAGAGTAGATCACTGTCTAAGTGGCGCAAGGACGTTTTCTTTACCAGCTTGTCTACATTTCACATTGTCTAACCATGATTTTGGTGGCTAAATATAAACATTTTCGATCAAACTGTATATGCATGTTGTAATGTGATGTTACAGGAGTGTCATCGGAAGAATTCTGAGAAGGTTAGTGAAAAAATTAATATCTTTTGGCGATGTTGACTTTTATCGCTCACTTTGGCTAGAATCAATGCTGGGCTGCTAATTGCTATGTGCTAAGCTAATATAACGATTTATTGTGTTTTCGCTGTAAGACACTTAGAAAATCTGAAATATTGTCTGTATTCACAGGATCTGTGTCTTTCGATTCGTGTATGCTGTGTATTTTTACGAAATGTTTGATGATTAGTAGTTAGGTAAACACGTTGCTCATTGTAATTATTCTAGTCCATTTGTGATGGTGGGTGCAATTGTAAACTATGAAGTCTACCTGAAATATGCACTTTTTTCTAACAAAACCTATCCCATACCATAAATATGTTATCAGACTGTCATCTAATGAGTTTTTTTGTTGGTTAGGGGCTATAAATATCTTAGTTTAGCCGAATTGGTGATGGCTACTGGTGTTGGTGGACAAATAAAAGATGGTGGAATATGCTAATGTGTTTTTAGGTAATAGATGTACATCTTTACATATTGTGTCTTCCCTGTAAAACATTTTAAAAATCGGAAATGTTGACTGGATTCATAAGATCTGTGTCTTTCATTAGCTGTATTGGACTTTAATGTGTGAAAGTTAAATATTTAAAAAAAATATTTTTTTTGAATTTCGCGGCACTGGTTTTTCAGTGGGGGGGGGGGGGGTGTGCCGCTAGCGCCACGCTGATCCTAGACAGGTTAAATTCAAAACAACTATCATTTTGACCACTAAACCAAAGACTTTGACAAAAATATATTAGATTAAAACTTCCCTCTACTTCTCTGCTTGTCAAATGCGGAGAAGGTTTATTCAGTATGGAATTTACGTTACAGCAGTTTTACTAAATGCACTACCATGTGTTTTTTAAACTTTCACAAACAACTGCCGTTTTGACCCCTTTCCCGACATTTTACAGAAAACAATGTTTTCTACATAAAATCTACCAATAATCTTCACCTTTTCAAACAACAAGTCGGATTTCAAATCGGGTCTACCAATCTGTAACTAGAGCTATTTTTGCAACCCTTCGCCTGTTTTTATGGCTCCGGTAAAAAATGTCAGAAGTTAGCAGATTCATTAAATTCAAAACAACTTTCACAAAAACTGCCGTTTTGACCCCTTTCCCAACATTTTACAGAAAACAATGTTTTCTATACAAAATCTACCCCTAATCTTCTGCTTTTCAAGCAACAAGTCGGATTTCAAATCGGGTCTACCAATCTGTAACTAGAGCTATTTTTGCAACCCTTCGCCTGTTTTTATGGCTTCGGTAAAAAATGTCAGAAGTTAGCAGATTCATTAACTTCTACTGCCTCAGAAACCCGGATCCGGGAGCACCCCCCACCCCCCACACACTGTTTAGCATAGCTAGCATAGCTTCACAAGTAGATAGTAGCATCTAAATATCATTAAATCACAAGTCCAAGACACCAGATGAAAGATACAGATCTTGTGAATAAAGCCACCATTTCCGATTTTTAAAATGTTTTACAGGGAAGACACAATATGTAAAGATGTACATCTATTACCTAAAAACACATTAGCATAATCCACCATCTTTTATTTGTCCACCAACACCAGTAGCCATCACCAATTCGGCTAAACTAAGATATTTATAGCCCCTAACCAACAAAAAAACTCATTAGATGACAGTCTGATAACATATTTATGGTATGGGATAGGTTTTGTTAGAAAAAAGTGCATATTTCAGGTAGCTGCCATAGGTTACAATTGCACCCACCGTCACAAATGGACTAGAATAATTACAATGAGCAACGTGTTTACCTAACTACTAATCATCAAACATTTCGTAAAAATACACAGCATACACGAATCGAAAGACACAGATCCTGTGAATACAGACAATATTTCAGATTTTCTAAGTGTCTTACAGCGAAAACACAATAAATCGTTATATTAGCGTAGCACATAGCACATAGCAGCCCAGCATTGATTCTAGCCAAAGTGAGCGATAAAAGTCAACATCGCCAAAAGATATTAATTTTTTCACTAACCTTCTCAGAATTCTTCCGATGACACTCCTGTAACATCATTTTACAATATACATATACAGTTTGTTCGAAAAGGTGCATATTTAGCCATACAAAACCGTGGTTACACAATGAAAATAGTAGCAAAACAAGCCTGAAAATGTCGGTCGCCATCTTTCAGAGTGATCTGGTTTAATTAATAGCTAATCATATACTTGACTAAAAAATACAGGGTTTACAGGAATCGAAAGACAAATTAGTTCTTAATGCAACCGCTGATTTACATTTTTAAAATTATCCTTACTTTTCAATACAGGGTTCGCCAAGTGAAGCTATACCAAACAAAATGGCGAAATGTGCGTTTAAAATATTTCGACAGAAACACGATTTATCATATTAAATATTGCTTACTTTGAGGTGTTCTTCCATCAGATTCTTGGGCAATGTATCCTTTCTATGTTATAAACGTCTTTTGGTCGATAGATGTCCTCTGTCCTTCGAAATGTCCACCACCAACGACCGACACCCCAAAACGTGTCCAAAGTTTCAGAGTGCACAACAAATAAATTCCTCTAAAATCGCACTAAACGGATATAAATTGCTATAAAACGGTTCAAATTAACTACATTTTGATGTTTTTAACACCTAAAACGAGTGAAAACATGACCGGAGAAATATTGCTGGTTAGAAAACGATTTGGAACGAGGCAGGTCCGATGCCCTTCACGCTTCAGGCGCACGACGAGAAAGGGCGGTCTCTATACATTTTGGTCTTTTATACTGGCTGTGAATATCCCATCGATTCCATTGAAAGCGTGATGACGTACAGACACCCAGAGGAAGACGTAGGCAGTGTCGGTTTCTTCATAGCATTCACTGTCGCCTTAAAAACAGACCCCAGATCAGAGGTAAAAAAAATTGAAATCTGAACCCTGTCATGAAAAGTGCTGTAGAAATTGTTCTGTACAACTCAGAGACAAAATTTCAACTTCTATAGAAACTAGAAGGTGTTTTCTATCCAATAATAACAATAATATGCATATTGTACGATCAAGAATTTAGCACGAGGCAGTTTAATTTGGAGACACAAATATGCTAATGCGGAACAGCACCCCCTATAGTTCCAAGAGGTTAAATTCAAAACAACTATCATTTTGACCACTAAACCAAAGACTTTGACAAAAATATATTAGATTAAAACTTCCCTCTACTTCTCTGCTTGTCAAATGCGGAGAAGGTTTATTCAGTATGGAATTTACGTTACAGCAGTTTTACTAAATGCACTACCATGTGTTTTTTAAACTTTCACAAACAACTGCCGTTTTGACCCCTTTCCCGACATTTTACAGAAAACAATGTTTTCTACATAAAATCTACCAAAAATCTTCAGCTTTTCAAACAACAAGTCGGATTTCAAATCGGGTCTACCAATCTGTAACTAGAGCTATTTTTATAACCCTTCGTCTGTTTTTCTGGCTTCGGTAAAAAATGTTAGAAGTTAGCAGATTAATTAAATTCAAAACAACTTTCACAAAAACTGCCGTTTTGACCCCTCCCAACATTTTACAGAAAACAATGTTTTCTATATAAAATCTACCCCTAATCTTCAGTTTTTCAAGCAACAAGTCGGATTTCAAATCGGGTCTACCAATCTGTAACTAGAGCTATTTTTGTAACCCTTCACCTGTTTTTCTGGCTTCGGTAAAAAATGTCAGAAGTTAGCAGATTCATTAAATTCAAAACAACTTTCACAAAAACTGCCGTTTTGACCCCTTTCCCAAAAATTTTCAGAAAACAATGTTTTCTATGTAAAATCTACCCCTAATCTTCAGTTTTTCAAGCAACAAGTCGGATTTCAAATCGGGTATACCAAACTGTAACTAGAGCTATTTTTATAACCCTTCGTCTGTTTTTCTGGCTTCGGTAAAAAATGTTAGAAGTTAGCAGATTCATTAAATTCAAAACAACTTTCACAAAAACTGCCGTTTTGACCCCTTTCCCAACATTTTACAGAAAACAATGTTTTCTATATAAAATCTACCCCTAATCTTCTGCTTTTCAAGCAACAAGTCGGATTTCAAATCGGGTCTACCAATCTGTAACTAGAGCTATTTTTGTAACCCTTCGCCTGTTTTCTGGCTTCGGTAAAAAATGTCAGAAGTTAGCAGATTCATTAAATTCAAAACAACTTTCACAAAAACTGCCGTTTTGACCCCTTTCCCAAAAATTTTCAGAAAACAATGTTTTCTATATAAAATCTACCCCTAATCTTCAGTTTTTCAAGCAACAAGTCGGATTTCAAATCGGGTCTACCAATCTGTAACTAGAGCTATTTTTGTAACCCTTCACCTGTTTTTCTGGCTTCGGTAAAAAATGTCAGAAGTTAGCAGATTCATTAAATTCAAAACAACTTTCACAAAAACTGCCGTTTTGACCCCTTTCCCAACATTTTACAGAAAACAATGTTTTCTATATAAAATCTACCCCTAATCTTCAGCTTTTCAAGCAACAAGTCGGATTTCAAATCGGGTCTACCAATCTGTAACTAGAGCTATTTTTGTAACCCTTCGCCTGTTTTTCTGGCTTCGGTAAAAAATGTCAGAAGTTAGCAGATTCATTAAATTCAAAACAACTATCATTTTGACCACTAAACCAAAGACTTTGACAAAAATATATTAGATTAAAACTTCCCTCTACTTCTCTGCTTGTCAAATGCGGAGAAGGTTTATTCAGTATGGAATTTACGTTACAGCAGTTTTACTAAATGCACTACCATGTGTTTTTTAAACTTTCACAAACAACTGCCGTTTTGACCCCTTTCCCGACATTTTACAGAAAACAATGTTTTCTACATAAAATCTACCAATAATCTTCACCTTTTCAAACAACAAGTCGGATTTCAAATCGGGTCTACCAATCTGTAACTAGAGCTATTTTTGCAACCCTTCGCCTGTTTTTATGGCTCCGGTAAAAAATGTCAGAAGTTAGCAGATTCATTAAATTCAAAACAACTTTCACAAAAACTGCCGTTTTGACCCCTTTCCCAACATTTTACAGAAAACAATGTTTTCTATACAAAATCTACCCCTAATCTTCTGCTTTTCAAGCAACAAGTCGGATTTCAAATCGGGTCTACCAATCTGTAACTAGAGCTATTTTTGCAACCCTTCGCCTGTTTTTATGGCTTCGGTAAAAAATGTCAGAAGTTAGCAGATTCATTAAATTCAAAACAACTATCATTTTGACCACTAAACCAAAGACTTTGACAAAAATATATTAGATTAAAACTTCCCTCTACTTCTCTGCTTGTCAAATGCGGAGAAGGTTTATTCAGTATGGAATTTACGTTACAGCAGTTTTACTAAATGCACTACCATGTGTTTTTTAAACTTTCACAAACAACTGCCGTTTTGACCCCTTTCCCGACATTTTACAGAAAACAATGTTTTCTACATAAAATCTACCAAAAATCTTCAGCTTTTCAAACAACAAGTCGGATTTCAAATCGGGTCTACCAATCTGTAACTAGAGCTATTTTTATAACCCTTCGTCTGTTTTTCTGGCTTCGGTAAAAAATGTTAGAAGTTAGCAGATTCATTAAATTCAAAACAACTTTCACAAAAACTGCCGTTTTGACCCCTCCCAACATTTTACAGAAAACAATGTTTTCTATATAAAATCTACCCCTAATCTTCAGTTTTTCAAGCAACAAGTCGGATTTCAAATCGGGTCTACCAATCTGTAACTAGAGCTATTTTTGTAACCCTTCACCTGTTTTTCTGGCTTCGGTAAAAAATGTCAGAAGTTAGCAGATTCATTAAATTCAAAACAACTTTCACAAAAACTGCCGTTTTGACCCCTTTCCCAAAAATTTTCAGAAAACAATGTTTTCTATGTAAAATCTACCCCTAATCTTCAGTTTTTCAAGCAACAAGTCGGATTTCAAATCGGGTATACCAAACTGTAACTAGAGCTATTTTTATAACCCTTCGTCTGTTTTTCTGGCTTCGGTAAAAAATGTTAGAAGTTAGCAGATTCATTAAATTCAAAACAACTTTCACAAAAACTGCCGTTTTGACCCCTCCCAACATTTTACAGAAAACAATGTTTTCTATATAAAATCTACCCCTAATCTTCAGTTTTTCAAGCAACAAGTCGGATTTCAAATCGGGTCTACCAATCTGTAACTAGAGCTATTTTTGTAACCCTTCACCTGTTTTTCTGGCTTCGGTAAAAAATGTCAGAAGTTAGCAGATACATTAAATTCAAAACAACTTTCACAAAAACTGCCGTTTTGACCCCTTTCCCAAAAATTTTCAGAAAACAATGTTTTCTATATAAAATCTACCCCTAATCTTCAGTTTTTCAAGCAACAAGTCGGATTTCAAATCGGGTCTACCAATCTGTAACTAGAGCTATTTTTGTAACCCTTCACCTGTTTTTCTGGCTTCGGTAAAAAATGTCAGAAGTTAGCAGATTCATTAAATTCAAAACAACTTTCACAAAAACTGCCGTTTTGACCCCTTTCCCAACATTTTACAGAAAACAATGTTTTCTATATAAAATCTACCCCTAATCTTCAGCTTTTCAAGCAACAAGTCGGATTTCAAATCGGGTCTACCAATCTGTAACTAGAGCTATTTTTGTAACCCTTCGCCTGTTTTTCTGGCTTCGGTAAAAAATGTCAGAAGTTAGCAGATTCATTAAATTCAAAACAACTATCATTTTGACCACTAAACCAAAGACTTTGACAAAAATATATTAGATTAAAACTTCCCTCTACTTCTCTGCTTGTCAAATGCGGAGAAGGTTTATTCAGTATGGAATTTACGTTACAGCAGTTTTACTAAATGCACTACCATGTGTTTTTTAAACTTTCACAAACAACTGCCGTTTTGACCCCTTTCCCGACATTTTACAGAAAACAATGTTTTCTACATAAAATCTACCAAAAATCTTCAGCTTTTCAAACAACAAGTCGGATTTCAAATCGGGTCTACCAATCTGTAACTAGAGCTATTTTTATAACCCTTCGTCTGTTTTTCTGGCTTCGGTAAAAAATGTTAGAAGTTAGCAGATTCATTAAATTCAAAACAACTTTCACAAAAACTGCCGTTTTGACCCCTCCCAACATTTTACAGAAAACAATGTTTTCTATATAAAATCTACCCCTAATCTTCAGTTTTTCAAGCAACAAGTCGGATTTCAAATCGGGTCTACCAATCTGTAACTAGAGCTATTTTTGTAACCCTTCACCTGTTTTTCTGGCTTCGGTAAAAAATGTCAGAAGTTAGCAGATTCATTAAATTCAAAACAACTTTCACAAAAACTGCCGTTTTGACCCCTTTCCCAAAAATTTTCAGAAAACAATGTTTTCTATGTAAAATCTACCCCTAATCTTCAGTTTTTCAAGCAACAAGTCGGATTTCAAATCGGGTATACCAAACTGTAACTAGAGCTATTTTTATAACCCTTCGTCTGTTTTTCTGGCTTCGGTAAAAAATGTTAGAAGTTAGCAGATTCATTAAATTCAAAACAACTTTCACAAAAACTGCCGTTTTGACCCCTCCCAACATTTTACAGAAAACAATGTTTTCTATATAAAATCTACCCCTAATCTTCAGTTTTTCAAGCAACAAGTCGGATTTCAAATCGGGTCTACCAATCTGTAACTAGAGCTATTTTTGTAACCCTTCACCTGTTTTTCTGGCTTCGGTAAAAAATGTCAGAAGTTAGCAGATTCATTAAATTCAAAACAACTTTCACAAAAACTGCCGTTTTGACCCCTTTCCCAAAAATTTTCAGAAAACAATGTTTTCTATATAAAATCTACCCCTAATCTTCAGTTTTTCAAGCAACAAGTCGGATTTCAAATCGGGTCTACCAATCTGTAACTAGAGCTATTTTTGTAACCCTTCACCTGTTTTTCTGGCTTCGGTAAAAAATGTCAGAAGTTAGCAGATTCATTAAATTCAAAACAACTTTCACAAAAACTGCCGTTTTGACCCCTTTCCCAACATTTTACAGAAAACAATGTTTTCTATATAAAATCTACCCCTAATCTTCAGCTTTTCAAGCAACAAGTCGGATTTCAAATCGGGTCTACCAATCTGTAACTAGAGCTATTTTTGTAACCCTTCGCCTGTTTTTCTGGCTTCGGTAAAAAATGTCAGAAGTTAGCAGATTCATTAAATTCAAAACAACTATCATTTTGACCACTAAACCAAAGACTTTGACAAAAATATATTAGATTAAAACTTCCCTCTACTTCTCTGCTTGTCAAATGCGGAGAAGGTTTATTCAGTATGGAATTTACGTTACAGCAGTTTTACTAAATGCACTACCATGTGTTTTTTAAACTTTCACAAACAACTGCCGTTTTGACCCCTTTCCCGACATTTTACAGAAAACAATGTTTTCTACATAAAATCTACCAATAATCTTCACCTTTTCAAACAACAAGTCGGATTTCAAATCGGGTCTACCAATCTGTAACTAGAGCTATTTTTGCAACCCTTCGCCTGTTTTTATGGCTCCGGTAAAAAATGTCAGAAGTTAGCAGATTCATTAAATTCAAAACAACTTTCACAAAAACTGCCGTTTTGACCCCTTTCCCAACATTTTACAGAAAACAATGTTTTCTATACAAAATCTACCCCTAATCTTCTGCTTTTCAAGCAACAAGTCGGATTTCAAATCGGGTCTACCAATCTGTAACTAGAGCTATTTTTGTAACCCTTCGCCTGTTTTTATGGCTTCGGTAAAAAATGTCAGAAGTTAGCAGATTCATTAAATTCAAAACAACTTTCACAAAAACTGCCGTTTTGACCCCTTTCCCAAAAATTTTCAGAAAACAATGTTTTCTATATAAAATCTACCCCTAATATCAGTTTTTCAAGCAACAAGTCGGATTTCAAATCGGGTCTACCAATCTGTAAATAGAGCTATTTTTGTAACTCTTCGCCTGTTTTTCTGGCTTCGGTAAAAAACGTCAGAAGTTAGCAGATTCATTAAATTCAAAACAACTTTCACAAAAACTGCCGTTTTGACCCCTTTCCCAACATTTTACAGAAAACAATGTTTTCTATACAAAATCTACCCCTAATCTTCTGCTTTTCAAGCAACAAGTCGGATTTCAAATCGGGTCTACCAATCTGTAACTAGAGCTATTTTTGTAACCCTTCGCCTGTTTTTCTGGCTTCGGTAAAAAATGTCAGAAGTTAGCAGATTCATTAAATTCAAAACAACTTTCACAAAAACTGCCGTTTTGACCCCTTTCCCAAAAATTTTCAGAAAACAATGTTTTCTATATAAAATCTACCCCTAATCTTCAGTTTTTCAAGCAACAAGTCGGATTTCAAATCGGGTCTACCAATCTGTAACTAGAGCTATTTTTGTAACCCTTCACCTGTTTTTCTGGCTTCGGTAAAAAATGTCAGAAGTTAGCAGATTCATTAAATTCAAAACAACTTTCACAAAAACTGCCGTTTTGACCCCTTTCCCAACATTTTACAGAAAACAATGTTTTCTATATAAAATCTACCCCTAATCTTCAGCTTTTCAAGCAACAAGTCGGATTTCAAATCGGGTCTACCAATCTGTAACTAGAGCTATTTTTGTAACCCTTCGCCTGTTTTTCTGGCTTCGGTAAAAAATGTCAGAAGTTAGCAGATTCATTAAATTCAAAACAACTATCATTTTGACCACTAAACCAAAGACTTTGACAAAAATATATTAGATTAAAACTTCCCTCTACTTCTCTGCTTGTCAAATGCGGAGAAGGTTTATTCAGTATGGAATTTACGTTACAGCAGTTTTACTAAATGCACTACCATGTGTTTTTTAAACTTTCACAAACAACTGCCGTTTTGACCCCTTTCCCGACATTTTACAGAAAACAATGTTTTCTACATAAAATCTACCAAAAATCTTCAGCTTTTCAAACAACAAGTCGGATTTCAAATCGGGTCTACCAATCTGTAACTAGAGCTATTTTTATAACCCTTCGTCTGTTTTTCTGGCTTCGGTAAAAAATGTTAGAAGTTAGCAGATTCATTAAATTCAAAACAACTTTCACAAAAACTGCCGTTTTGACCCCTCCCAACATTTTACAGAAAACAATGTTTTCTATATAAAATCTACCCCTAATCTTCAGTTTTTCAAGCAACAAGTCGGATTTCAAATCGGGTCTACCAATCTGTAACTAGAGCTATTTTTGTAACCCTTCACCTGTTTTTCTGGCTTCGGTAAAAAATGTCAGAAGTTAGCAGATTCATTAAATTCAAAACAACTTTCACAAAAACTGCCGTTTTGACCCCTTTCCCAAAAATTTTCAGAAAACAATGTTTTCTATGTAAAATCTACCCCTAATCTTCAGTTTTTCAAGCAACAAGTCGGATTTCAAATCGGGTATACCAAACTGTAACTAGAGCTATTTTTATAACCCTTCGTCTGTTTTTCTGGCTTCGGTAAAAAATGTTAGAAGTTAGCAGATTCATTAAATTCAAAACAACTTTCACAAAAACTGCCGTTTTGACCCCTCCCAACATTTTACAGAAAACAATGTTTTCTATATAAAATCTACCCCTAATCTTCAGTTTTTCAAGCAACAAGTCGGATTTCAAATCGGGTCTACCAATCTGTAACTAGAGCTATTTTTGTAACCCTTCACCTGTTTTTCTGGCTTCGGTAAAAAATGTCAGAAGTTAGCAGATTCATTAAATTCAAAACAACTTTCACAAAAACTGCCGTTTTGACCCCTTTCCCAAAAATTTTCAGAAAACAATGTTTTCTATATAAAATCTACCCCTAATCTTCAGTTTTTCAAGCAACAAGTCGGATTTCAAATCGGGTCTACCAATCTGTAACTAGAGCTATTTTTGTAACCCTTCACCTGTTTTTCTGGCTTCGGTAAAAAATGTCAGAAGTTAGCAGATTCATTAAATTCAAAACAACTTTCACAAAAACTGCCGTTTTGACCCCTTTCCCAACATTTTACAGAAAACAATGTTTTCTATATAAAATCTACCCCTAATCTTCAGCTTTTCAAGCAACAAGTCGGATTTCAAATCGGGTCTACCAATCTGTAACTAGAGCTATTTTTGTAACCCTTCGCCTGTTTTTCTGGCTTCGGTAAAAAATGTCAGAAGTTAGCAGATTCATTAAATTCAAAACAACTATCATTTTGACCACTAAACCAAAGACTTTGACAAAAATATATTAGATTAAAACTTCCCTCTACTTCTCTGCTTGTCAAATGCGGAGAAGGTTTATTCAGTATGGAATTTACGTTACAGCAGTTTTACTAAATGCACTACCATGTGTTTTTTAAACTTTCACAAACAACTGCCGTTTTGACCCCTTTCCCGACATTTTACAGAAAACAATGTTTTCTACATAAAATCTACCAATAATCTTCACCTTTTCAAACAACAAGTCGGATTTCAAATCGGGTCTACCAATCTGTAACTAGAGCTATTTTTGCAACCCTTCGCCTGTTTTTATGGCTCCGGTAAAAAATGTCAGAAGTTAGCAGATTCATTAAATTCAAAACAACTTTCACAAAAACTGCCGTTTTGACCCCTTTCCCAACATTTTACAGAAAACAATGTTTTCTATACAAAATCTACCCCTAATCTTCTGCTTTTCAAGCAACAAGTCGGATTTCAAATCGGGTCTACCAATCTGTAACTAGAGCTATTTTTGCAACCCTTCGCCTGTTTTTATGGCTTCGGTAAAAAATGTCAGAAGTTAGCAGATTCATTAAATTCAAAACAACTATCATTTTGACCACTAAACCAAAGACTTTGACAAAAATATATTAGATTAAAACTTCCCTCTACTTCTCTGCTTGTCAAATGCGGATAAGGTTTATTCAGTATGGAATTTACGTTACAGCAGTTTTACTAAATGCACTACCATGTGTTTTTTAAACTTTCACAAACAACTGCCGTTTTGACCCCTTTCCCGACATTTTACAGAAAACAATGTTTTCTACATAAAATCTACCAAAAATCTTCAGCTTTTCAAACAACAAGTCGGATTTCAAATCGGGTCTACCAATCTGTAACTAGAGCTATTTTTATAACCCTTCGTCTGTTTTTCTGGCTTCGGTAAAAAATGTTAGAAGTTAGCAGATTCATTAAATTCAAAACAACTTTCACAAAAACTGCCGTTTTGACCCCTCCCAACATTTTACAGAAAACAATGTTTTCTATATAAAATCTACCCCTAATCTTCAGTTTTTCAAGCAACAAGTCGGATTTCAAATCGGGTCTACCAATCTGTAACTAGAGCTATTTTTGTAACCCTTCACCTGTTTTTCTGGCTTCGGTAAAAAATGTCAGAAGTTAGCAGATTCATTAAATTCAAAACAACTTTCACAAAAACTGCCGTTTTGACCCCTTTCCCAAAAATTTTCAGAAAACAATGTTTTCTATGTAAAATCTACCCCTAATCTTCAGTTTTTCAAGCAACAAGTCGGATTTCAAATCAGGTATACCAAACTGTAACTAGAGCTATTTTTATAACCCTTCGTCTGTTTTTCTGGCTTCGGTAAAAAATGTTAGAAGTTAGCAGATTCATTAAATTCAAAACAACTTTCACAAAAACTGCCGTTTTGACCCCTCCCAACATTTTACAGAAAACAATGTTTTCTATATAAAATCTACCCCTAATCTTCAGTTTTTCAAGCAACAAGTCGGATTTCAAATCGGGTCTACCAATCTGTAACTAGAGCTATTTTTGTAACCCTTCACCTGTTTTTCTGGCTTCGGTAAAAAATGTCAGAAGTTAGCAGATTCATTAAATTCAAAACAACTTTCACAAAAACTGCCGTTTTGACCCCTTTCCCAAAAATTTTCAGAAAACAATGTTTTCTATATAAAATCTACCCCTAATCTTCAGTTTTTCAAGCAACAAGTCGGATTTCAAATCGGGTCTACCAATCTGTAACTAGAGCTATTTTTGTAACCCTTCACCTGTTTTTCTGGCTTCGGTAAAAAATGTCAGAAGTTAGCAGATTCATTAAATTCAAAACAACTTTCACAAAAACTGCCGTTTTGACCCCTTTCCCAACATTTTACAGAAAACAATGTTTTCTATATAAAATCTACCCCTAATCTTCAGCTTTTCAAGCAACAAGTCGGATTTCAAATCGGGTCTACCAATCTGTAACTAGAGCTATTTTTGTAACCCTTCGCCTGTTTTTCTGGCTTCGGTAAAAAATGTCAGAAGTTAGCAGATTCATTAAATTCAAAACAACTATCATTTTGACCACTAAACCAAAGACTTTGACAAAAATATATTAGATTAAAACTTCCCTCTACTTCTCTGCTTGTCAAATGCGGAGAAGGTTTATTCAGTATGGAATTTACGTTACAGCAGTTTTACTAAATGCACTACCATGTGTTTTTTAAACTTTCACAAACAACTGCCGTTTTGACCCCTTTCCCGACATTTTACAGAAAACAATGTTTTCTACATAAAATCTACCAATAATCTTCACCTTTTCAAACAACAAGTCGGATTTCAAATCGGGTCTACCAATCTGTAACTAGAGCTATTTTTGCAACCCTTCGCCTGTTTTTATGTCTCCGGTAAAAAATGTCAGAAGTTAGCAGATTCATTAAATTCAAAACAACTTTCACAAAAACTGCCGTTTTGACCCCTTTCCCAACATTTTACAGAAAACAATGTTTTCTATACAAAATCTACCCCTAATCTTCTGCTTTTCAAGCAACAAGTCGGATTTCAAATCGGGTCTTCCAATGTGTAACTAGAGCTATTTTTGTAACCCTTCGCCTGATTTTATGGCTTCGGTAAAAAATGTCAGAAGTTAGCAGATTCATTAAATTCAAAACAACTTTCACAAAAACTGCCGTTTTGACCCCTTTCCCAAAAATTTTCAGAAAACAATGTTTTCTATGTAAAATCTACCCCTAATCTTCAGTTTTTCAAGCAACAAGTCGGATTTCAAATCAGGTATACCAAACTGTAACTAGAGCTATTTTTATAACCCTTCGTCTGTTTTTCTGGCTTCGGTAAAAAATGTTAGAAGTTAGCAGATTCATTAAATTCAAAACAACTTTCACAAAAACTGCCGTTTTGACCCCTCCCAACATTTTACAGAAAACAATGTTTTCTATATAAAATCTACCCCTAATCTTCAGTTTTTCAAGCAACAAGTCGGATTTCAAATCGGGTCTACCAATCTGTAACTAGAGCTATTTTTGTAACCCTTCACCTGTTTTTCTGGCTTCGGTAAAAAATGTCAGAAGTTAGCAGATTCATTAAATTCAAAACAACTTTCACAAAAACTGCCGTTTTGACCCCTTTCCCAAAAATTTTCAGAAAACAATGTTTTCTATATAAAATCTACCCCTAATCTTCAGTTTTTCAAGCAACAAGTCGGATTTCAAATCGGGTCTACCAATCTGTAACTAGAGCTATTTTTGTAACCCTTCACCTGTTTTTCTGGCTTCGGTAAAAAATGTCAGAAGTTAGCAGATTCATTAAATTCAAAACAACTTTCACAAAAACTGCCGTTTTGACCCCTTTCCCAACATTTTACAGAAAACAATGTTTTCTATATAAAATCTACCCCTAATCTTCAGCTTTTCAAGCAACAAGTCGGATTTCAAATCGGGTCTACCAATCTGTAACTAGAGCTATTTTTGTAACCCTTCGCCTGTTTTTCTGGCTTCGGTAAAAAATGTCAGAAGTTAGCAGATTCATTAAATTCAAAACAACTATCATTTTGACCACTAAACCAAAGACTTTGACAAAAATATATTAGATTAAAACTTCCCTCTACTTCTCTGCTTGTCAAATGCGGAGAAGGTTTATTCAGTATGGAATTTACGTTACAGCAGTTTTACTAAATGCACTACCATGTGTTTTTTAAACTTTCACAAACAACTGCCGTTTTGACCCCTTTCCCGACATTTTACAGAAAACAATGTTTTCTACATAAAATCTACCAATAATCTTCAGCTTTTCAAACAACAAGTCGGATTTCAAATCGGGTCTACCAATCTGTAACTAGAGCTATTTTTGTAACCCTTCGCCTGTTTTTCTGGCTTCGGTAAAAAATGTCAGAAGTTAGCAGATTCATTAAATTCAAAACAACTTTCACAAAAACTGCCGTTTTGACCCCTTTCCCAACATTTTACAGAAAACAATGTTTTCTATATAAAATCTACCCCTAATCTTCTGCTTTTCAAGCAACAAGTCGGATTTCAAATCGGGTCTACCAATCTGTAACTAGAGCTATTTTTGTAACCCTTCACCTGTTTTTCTGGCTTCGGTAAAAAATGTCAGAAGTTAGCAGATTCATTAAATTCAAAACAACTTTCACAAAAACTGCCGTTTTGACCCCTTTCCCAAAAATTTTCAGAAAACAATGTTTTCTATGTAAAATCTACCCCTAATCTTCAGTTTTTCAAGCAACAAGTCGGATTTCAAATCGGGTATACCAAACTGTAACTAGAGCTATTTTTATAACCCTTCGTCTGTTTTTCTGGCTTCGGTAAAAAATGTTAGAAGTTAGCAGATTCATTAAATTCAAAACAACTTTCACAAAAACTGCCGTTTTGACCCCTCCCAACATTTTACAGAAAACAATGTTTTCTATATAAAATCTACCCCTAATCTTCAGTTTTTCAAGCAACAAGTCGGATTTCAAATCGGGTCTACCAATCTGTAACTAGAGCTATTTTTGTAACCCTTCACCTGTTTTTCTGGCTTCGGTAAAAAATGTCAGAAGTTAGCAGATTCATTAAATTCAAAACAACTTTCACAAAAACTGCCGTTTTGACCCCTTTCCCAAAAATTTTCAGAAAACAATGTTTTCTATATAAAATCTACCCCTAATCTTCAGTTTTTCAAGCAACAAGTCGGATTTCAAATCGGGTCTACCAATCTGTAACTAGAGCTATTTTTGTAACCCTTCACCTGTTTTTCTGGCTTCGGTAAAAAATGTCAGAAGTTAGCAGATTCATTAAATTCAAAACAACTTTCACAAAAACTGCCGTTTTGACCCCTTTCCCAACATTTTACAGAAAACAATGTTTTCTATATAAAATCTACCCCTAATCTTCAGCTTTTCAAGCAACAAGTCGGATTTCAAATCGGGTCTACCAATCTGTAACTAGAGCTATTTTTGTAACCCTTCGCCTGTTTTTCTGGCTTCGGTAAAAAATGTCAGAAGTTAGCAGATTCATTAAATTCAAAACAACTATCATTTTGACCACTAAACCAAAGACTTTGACAAAAATATATTAGATTAAAACTTCCCTCTACTTCTCTGCTTGTCAAATGCGGAGAAGGTTTATTCAGTATGGAATTTACGTTACAGCAGTTTTACTAAATGCACTACCATGTGTTTTTTAAACTTTCACAAACAACTGCCGTTTTGACCCCTTTCCCGACATTTTACAGAAAACAATGTTTTCTACATAAAATCTACCAATAATCTTCACCTTTTCAAACAACAAGTCGGATTTCAAATCGGGTCTACCAATCTGTAACTAGAGCTATTTTTGCAACCCTTCGCCTGTTTTTATGGCTCCGGTAAAAAATGTCAGAAGTTAGCAGATTCATTAAATTCAAAACAACTTTCACAAAAACTGCCGTTTTGACCCCTTTCCCAACATTTTACAGAAAACAATGTTTTCTATACAAAATCTACCCCTAATCTTCTGCTTTTCAAGCAACAAGTCGGATTTCAAATCGGGTCTACCAATCTGTAACTAGAGCTATTTTTGCAACCCTTCGCCTGTTTTTATGGCTTCGGTAAAAAATGTCAGAAGTTAGCAGATTCATTAAATTCAAAACAACTATCATTTTGACCACTAAACCAAAGACTTTGACAAAAATATATTAGATTAAAACTTCCCTCTACTTCTCTGCTTGTCAAATGCGGATAAGGTTTATTCAGTATGGAATTTACGTTACAGCAGTTTTACTAAATGCACTACCATGTGTTTTTTAAACTTTCACAAACAACTGCCGTTTTGACCCCTTTCCCGACATTTTACAGAAAACAATGTTTTCTACATAAAATCTACCAAAAATCTTCAGCTTTTCAAACAACAAGTCGGATTTCAAATCGGGTCTACCAATCTGTAACTAGAGCTATTTTTATAACCCTTCGTCTGTTTTTCTGGCTTCGGTAAAAAATGTTAGAAGTTAGCAGATTCATTAAATTCAAAACAACTTTCACAAAAACTGCCGTTTTGACCCCTCCCAACATTTTACAGAAAACAATGTTTTCTATATAAAATCTACCCCTAATCTTCAGTTTTTCAAGCAACAAGTCGGATTTCAAATCGGGTCTACCAATCTGTAACTAGAGCTATTTTTGTAACCCTTCACCTGTTTTTCTGGCTTCGGTAAAAAATGTCAGAAGTTAGCAGATTCATTAAATTCAAAACAACTTTCACAAAAACTGCCGTTTTGACCCCTTTCCCAAAAATTTTCAGAAAACAATGTTTTCTATGTAAAATCTACCCCTAATCTTCAGTTTTTCAAGCAACAAGTCGGATTTCAAATCAGGTATACCAAACTGTAACTAGAGCTATTTTTATAACCCTTCGTCTGTTTTTCTGGCTTCGGTAAAAAATGTTAGAAGTTAGCAGATTCATTAAATTCAAAACAACTTTCACAAAAACTGCCGTTTTGACCCCTCCCAACATTTTACAGAAAACAATGTTTTCTATATAAAATCTACCCCTAATCTTCAGTTTTTCAAGCAACAAGTCGGATTTCAAATCGGGTCTACCAATCTGTAACTAGAGCTATTTTTGTAACCCTTCACCTGTTTTTCTGGCTTCGGTAAAAAATGTCAGAAGTTAGCAGATTCATTAAATTCAAAACAACTTTCACAAAAACTGCCGTTTTGACCCCTTTCCCAAAAATTTTCAGAAAACAATGTTTTCTATATAAAATCTACCCCTAATCTTCAGTTTTTCAAGCAACAAGTCGGATTTCAAATCGGGTCTACCAATCTGTAACTAGAGCTATTTTTGTAACCCTTCACCTGTTTTTCTGGCTTCGGTAAAAAATGTCAGAAGTTAGCAGATTCATTAAATTCAAAACAACTTTCACAAAAACTGCCGTTTTGACCCCTTTCCCAACATTTTACAGAAAACAATGTTTTCTATATAAAATCTACCCCTAATCTTCAGCTTTTCAAGCAACAAGTCGGATTTCAAATCGGGTCTACCAATCTGTAACTAGAGCTATTTTTGTAACCCTTCGCCTGTTTTTCTGGCTTCGGTAAAAAATGTCAGAAGTTAGCAGATTCATTAAATTCAAAACAACTATCATTTTGACCACTAAACCAAAGACTTTGACAAAAATATATTAGATTAAAACTTCCCTCTACTTCTCTGCTTGTCAAATGCGGAGAAGGTTTATTCAGTATGGAATTTACGTTACAGCAGTTTTACTAAATGCACTACCATGTGTTTTTTAAACTTTCACAAACAACTGCCGTTTTGACCCCTTTCCCGACATTTTACAGAAAACAATGTTTTCTACATAAAATCTACCAATAATCTTCACCTTTTCAAACAACAAGTCGGATTTCAAATCGGGTCTACCAATCTGTAACTAGAGCTATTTTTGCAACCCTTCGCCTGTTTTTATGTCTCCGGTAAAAAATGTCAGAAGTTAGCAGATTCATTAAATTCAAAACAACTTTCACAAAAACTGCCGTTTTGACCCCTTTCCCAACATTTTACAGAAAACAATGTTTTCTATACAAAATCTACCCCTAATCTTCTGCTTTTCAAGCAACAAGTCGGATTTCAAATCGGGTCTTCCAATGTGTAACTAGAGCTATTTTTGTAACCCTTCGCCTGATTTTATGGCTTCGGTAAAAAATGTCAGAAGTTAGCAGATTCATTAAATTCAAAACAACTTTCACAAAAACTGCCGTTTTGACCCCTTTCCCAAAAATTTTCAGAAAACAATGTTTTCTATGTAAAATCTACCCCTAATCTTCAGTTTTTCAAGCAACAAGTCGGATTTCAAATCAGGTATACCAAACTGTAACTAGAGCTATTTTTATAACCCTTCGTCTGTTTTTCTGGCTTCGGTAAAAAATGTTAGAAGTTAGCAG